>NW_004457685.1:5717-7831 GCF_000313135.1 Acanthamoeba castellanii str. Neff | reverse complement strand
GCCCCCACAGGCATGCCCTCCAAGCGTGGCCAAGCAACGAAAACTCGGCCGTGAGTCCCCAGCACAGCCGCCCGCCGCACACCGCCGAACCAGAGCACTCAGTGGCGCTTTTTGGGGCTTGCGGCTGTGTAGCTGGTGGTACAGGCTTGCCAACAAAGGGAAACTTGACCAGTGCCGGTCCACCATCCCGCACGCCCAGGTTTGACCTCCACCTTCACGCCATTGGCCGATGCTCAACACCCCGGGTCCGCAACCGTGTTCAACCGTGAAATTTCGAAACTATGCGGCTGGAACGAGCCCACGCGTGCAACGTTGGGCCAAGGCGGTGACGTTTTGGGCGTGGCGAGAGGCGACACCGCCATGTGGTGCTTGCTGGGTGAGTATAAAACACAGGCCTGCTTCTGCCTTTCTCTTCATTCCTATCACTCTCTTCTTCCAGCGAACAACTCCTTCACGCGGGCCAGTGAGTATCTCACTGCTTTCCCGAAGTGCTCAATCTTCTTCAGCTCCTCTACCTCACTTCCAGCGTCGAACGACCACTACTTCGGCTTCGCTCCTTCCATCTTCATCTTCAAACTACACAACACAGCACACAAAAGATGGCCATGCACGAGGAGACGGTGGTGATTCGCGAGCAGGTGGGCAGCGGCGGTAGCGCGACGGTCTACAGGGGCAGCCTGTCGCCCTCGAACGCCGACGTAGCGGTGAAGATCGTCAAGAAGGACCTGCAGTCAGAGAAGGGCCGAAAGATTTACAACCGCACCAAGAGCGAGAGCCGCATCATGAGCGAGATCAACCACAAGCACGTCTGCAAGATTATGGGCGAGGTGGAGACCGACGCCAACATCTTCCTCGTCCTCCAGTACGCCGCCAACGGCGACCTGCTCGACCGACTCAACGCCCAGGGACCCCTCAGCGAGAAGCAGACCCGCAAGATTTTCAAGCAGCTCGTCCTCGCCATCAACTACCTCCATGGCAGGGGCGTCGTGCACCGTGACCTCAAGCCTGGTACGCACATCAACCATTCTCATCTTCTTCTACTCAGCGACTTCTTCTTTCTACTTCGCCTCCGCCACTTTTCGTCGCCTTCGTTCTTTTCCATTTTCCTCCATTTTCTTTTACTGACGTCATCATTTTTCCTTTTATAGAGAATGTCTTCTTCGACGAAAACGACAACGTGCTGCTGGGCGACTTCGGCTTCGCCATGACCTGGTCGCCGGTGCAGACCGTCGAGGAGTACGTGGGTACGCTCAACTACGCCGCGCCCGAGATCGTCACCCACACGCCCTACACCGGCCCCGAGCTCGACATGTGGAGCCTCGGCGCGCTGCTGCTGGCCATGCTCACCGCGCGCATCCCCTTCGACGCCCCGACCGAAGAGTCCACCGCGCTCAAGATCACCGAGGCCAAGTTCAAGATGCCCGTCGGCGCCTCGTCGGCGGCCAAGGACCTGCTGACCAAGCTGCTCCAGCCCAACCCGCTCAAGCGCGCCACGATGATGGACGTGCTGGCCCACCCGTGGATGAAGACCCGCTTCCAGCAGCGAACGATCCCGACCCACCTCGGCCTGGCCAAGAAGCTGCGCCAGGAGGCCGCCTGCTGCCACAGCTCCGAGGCCATGTAACTACTCACACAACCTCGGCCGTCCTCGTCTTCTTCCTCCTCATCATCATCTGCCGATCATGTACATTTGTAGCATCCAGCCTCTCCACACTGCTCTCGACCTCGACCCGCGCATTGCGACACCGACGAGAGCTACCTACGTCCATACAATAGAGTATTGTATTAATATAAATAGAACTGTGAATATAATCTTCTACATCCTCAACTTCTCAGCCTGTGTATCTTCTACAAAGCCTGCAAGCACACTGGGAAGTCAAGGCAGGCCGCCATCTCGTAAAGGGTGTAGAGATGGCTGTGGGTGGAAGAGTCTGCGCGAGCGAACGGGGACCCACTCTACCGGTTTGGAGAAGGTGGTGCGGAAGGGCGATAGGTTCAAGTTCAGGAGCGACGACCGCAAGAGAGTTAGGGACTACGTGGTCGGCGTGGCCGCCAAGCCGTGCTGGCCTCAGTCTTCGTACTGCTCTCGTCCGCCATATCTTCCAACGTCCTCG
>NW_004457685.1:0-996 GCF_000313135.1 Acanthamoeba castellanii str. Neff | reverse complement strand
CGTCTCCGTTTTGCTCTCACCTCGGTATGAAGCACAACTTGGCGTGTGTCGTGCGTGTCGTGTGGTTGCGGGCTAACGCTGGAGCCCGTGACGACATGGTGTGCACAGTCTCTTATGCGTCGGGCATGGACAAGGCCTCCTTCGAGCGTGTCATGCTCTGGTGGCTCAAGTACCGGGAGAAGGGCCCTACGCCGCCCCACACCGGCTACACGATTGTCGACGGCCAGGAGCTGCAGAAGGTCCTCGAAACCAAGGTCTGCTGTGCCCTCCAAACTCTCTTTATATCGCCCGCATTGCGGCAGGCGCAATGGCTGAAGGGCTGAGCGTTGAGTTGCTGACATGTCTTGGTGGTGGTTGTCGAAACTCAGCTGGGCAGGCCCTACACCATGGAGATTCTGGAATCGCGATTGGACGACAAAATCAACGCGCTGGCAGACAACATGGATGGTAACGTAGTAGTATGGAAGAAAATAGCGCCACACCACACCACCACACCACCACACCACACACACACACGACACACGACACACACCACACACGCGCGTACCACACTACAGACCCACTTAACACAGCGTCTAAGCAGGCGTGGAGCTGTTGATCATCAGTGGCAAGAAGACGTTCGGGGGCTGGAGCGTGCCCTACCTGACCGTAGGCATCCACGCCCGGATTCGGTGGACAGAAACGGTCAAGATCGTTGGTACGCACTCTGGCAGTTGACCAAGAGGCGTGCTAGCCGGCTCACCCACTGATCTGGTGTGTGTCGTGTGTGTGTGTGTGTGTGAAGGGCCAAATGGAATCGCGCATCTTAATGTTACACTCCGCACTATCTCCAATCCTGGTACCTTCTTCCTTCCTTGCTTCTTGCTTGCTCGTTCTAGCGGCACCTAATACGACATGCACGCACCTCTTCGGCAACACAAGAAAAACGCGACCTGAGCACGCAATTACTGAAGTCGAAGCGTGTGCTGATCGAGAAGGTGGAGCTCGCGTTCGCCG
>NW_004457686.1:10833-11777 GCF_000313135.1 Acanthamoeba castellanii str. Neff | reverse complement strand
CGTCGGAGAAGAGGCGCTGGCGATCGTCGAGCGCCTGCTCGAGAAGGCCCGGCGCATCGCGGGAAATGGTGACAAGCTCGTTGGCGAAGGCATGCGCTTCGCGGGCCGCACCGGCCTTGAGCGCAGCCGCCTGGCGCGCCTCAGCGAGTGACGCCAGCAGGGCCGAGTTCTCCTCCCGCAGCCCCGCAGCACGCAACGGCTGGCGCTCCTCAGTGTGCCGCCCAAGCTCTACCGTCCCGGTGTCGCAGCACGATGCTACCCCCCCCCGGACACTGTCAATGAAACAAAGTTCGGGGCTCCCTTGAAAAGTGTCGGGGAGGGCACGTACAGAACACCACTCCCATCTTTCGCGGTTGCTGCCTCTGTCCTTCTCTGCTCTGCCCGAAATGATTTCATTCACAAAACAAGAAAAAAAGAAAAGGAAACGAAAGGTGAAGTTTCGTTTTGTTCGTTTGACGACATATCATAAATTATTTTTGCTCCGACGGCTGTGTGTCCCGCTTCCGTCCTTGCTTGATAATGCTCTTAATCTGGCTGATGTAGGGCACACCATCGATGAGCATTGGCTGGTAGCACACATGGCGGACACTGTCCTCCCAGCAGGCGATCTCCTTCTCCATCTCGGCCTTCGCGGGCAATGCACACCGCCCACCCAGGACACAGGCCACCCACTTGCTCTGCACCTACTCGCCGTGTGGAGGGGTGACCCACATGTTAATCGCATGGTGAGATGAGTCATGTTATAGCTTCATCACATCCACCCACAAGACACACGCACCTCTGACACGGGGAAGACTGAAAAAAGGTGCACATCAACTAGACCTGTATATTCACGCCAGATCAGTGAAGGTGTGATGAGCCAGACTGTGGTGTGGTGGCTGGGTACCTATGAAGGCCAGGTTGGGTAGTTGGGGTGGAAGACTCGTTGATAGAGCGCGGTCTTC
>NW_004457686.1:7013-7709 GCF_000313135.1 Acanthamoeba castellanii str. Neff | reverse complement strand
ATTCACATGCGGATGGTACATTTGTCAGGCTTGGACACGTGGAGCAGATAGGGCCACACCTCTGGCCTCACCTTGGAAACTGATGTGGTGAGGCGATCGCGATTGGGGTAAAATGGGAGGGGAAGGCGTCGGCACCTTGTCGGGTATGCCGTACTTTGCCTGTTCTGTGAGGGTGGTGATGTCAACGGTCGATTCATCCGAAAGCAGCTCGAGGAACTCCTCCTCCGTGCACGCCATCTTGTTCTCGGATTCGATTTGTGTTACGCTTTTCTCTACATTTCTTCCTCTTCTTGTTGCCGGCGAATAAGTGGGCCAATGGCGCAGTGGGCTGGGAATAAAGTCACCAATGGTGAGAGAGAAACAGCCCGCGCAGGCGAGTGCCTGGGTGACTTTATTCCCAGGTTTTGTCCCTTTCTACCCCCCCTTGCGCACAAAATGGCCAGACGAGGTAAGATAGCCCCCCCCCCACGCTTGATGCCAAGATCCACACATATGTGTCGTATTCTGCTCCGAGACTGTGGGCCGCTGAATCTAAAGAGCTTCACACTCCACGTCTGCAGGTGTGTTTGAAGTCAGACTCGCCCCCCTGCTGCTCGTGGTCCTTGCCGCCACTCTGGCGGTGGCCCCTCGCCTCAGGCATGGCCGATACCCCGCGCCAGCGTGCCGCCCGTACGCTGGCCCAAATGACGCTCGACG
>NW_004457686.1:4996-5723 GCF_000313135.1 Acanthamoeba castellanii str. Neff | reverse complement strand
GTCGCCATGGTCTCATTGCTCAATGGTCAGGTGCCCGTGGCTCGTCTTGACGACATGGTGCTGCGCATCTTGACCGCCATGTACATGGTGGGCATCATGGACACCCCTCAGGTTTCGTGCGCCCCCGCCTCCACTTTAGCGCCTACTCGACTATGATCTAGTCTTAATTCGTTTTTTGGCGACGGCACCACACAGACTGGTGACCTCAACGTCGACGTGCGGACGCGCGAGCATACCGAGTTGGCCCGCAGGCTCTCTGAGCAGTCCACTGTCCTCCTGAAGAACGACCGCAGCATCCTCCCCATTGTATGGCCTCCTCGCCTCCCCCCAGTGAATGTTTTTTCCGCTGATTCTACGGGGATGCAACGCACAGGATGCGACCAGGCTGCGCACCATCGCGGTCATCGGAGACGATGCCAACGACAACCCCGTGTTCCGCGGTGAAGGTTCCGGCGAGGTTAGCGCCGAGTACGTCGTCACGCCCCTTGAGGTACTCCCCACCCACCCACCCACATCGCTCAATGCCATGGCCAAGCCAAGTGTACAGGTGATGACCATACGTTTGGGTGAGTGCAGGGCATCAAGGCTCACCTGGCTCGCCGTGGGCTGTCGGTCGATGTGATCTACGTGAACAACTCAGTTATCGCCAACGCCGTGGCCGCCGCCAAGAAGGCCGACCTGGCCATCGTGTTCGCCGGCGTCGAGTCCTCCGAGGGCTACGATCGTG
>NW_004457686.1:0-249 GCF_000313135.1 Acanthamoeba castellanii str. Neff | reverse complement strand
ACCCTAGCCGCGCGTAACTGCTACGCTGTTCCTTCTAAGTGGCTTCGATTCCTCCCCGCTCACCGGTTCTCTCCCCGTGGGGGAGACCCGAGGCGTTGGGACGGAACGGCCGCGGAACAGCGTAGCAGTTACGCCTCAGTCATCGCAGTTTAGGTACTAGCAGCACACATCAACCCTCTACCACTCTTCTTCTTCTTTCCTCCATCGACGACCGACACCATCGCCGTCGTCACCATCCCCACAAGCAAC
>NW_004457687.1:9425-11787 GCF_000313135.1 Acanthamoeba castellanii str. Neff | reverse complement strand
CCAAGGACCTGCTCGCCGTGCTCCGCCGGTTCTACAACGGCACCCACGTCGACCTGCCCCACGTCCACTACCTCAAGGCCAAGAAGTTCACCATCATCCCCTACAAGCCGATCACCGAGGACAGCGAGAGCGGCGAGGAGGGCAAGAAGACCAACCACAACAACAAGAAGGGCGCCGAGCGACGACAGGCCTCCGACGACGACGTGACATCGGACGTCGAGGCCAAGGAGTGGTTCGACGACCAGACGATGGAGATCACCAAGGAGGTGATTGACATCGACGGAGAGCTCAAGGGCTTCACGCCCTTCAGCTGCGAAGTCCTCCCGCGAGCCATCCAGGTCATCCTCTGAGCTCCTCCGCACCCGCGCCAACGAACAGCGACGACGGGTGGTGATTCCGGGCCAGGCGAAGAGAGCGCCGGCTGTCGGGCATCACGCAGTTTTGATTTTACTTCCTCCCTCTTGTACCTGTAGATATAGCTGCCTTGCGCAGCACAACAACAATAGAATATTTATTTTTGTCACACTTCACGCTCCGTCCTCCCTCTTCGCGTTGTTTCTGAAGCGGCTTCGGGGCATTTCCTGGGACGCGGCAAAGGTGAAAGGAGAAGTGCAGAAAATAAAGAACAAAGAATAAAGAAATTGTTCAGATTATTACTGAATTTACATTCAAAATGGCCGAGCAGCAGGTGCAGCGTAGCCTCCCGCGAGAGTTGGATGCGGGCGTCAAATTAGACCGCGCAATTGAACGATTCCTCATCTACACGCCCATCGGTGCTACTGTGGGCTTGGGGCTCTCCTTCCTTTTCCGTACGCATATACATTTCAAATTCTAATCGCGCACGGCAAACTCGCGGTGGAGTGCTAGGCGGGCCTCTTCTCGGGCGCAACTAATCCCCCCCCTCCATCAATCTTTTTCCCTTTGCTCTCTTCTTTAGAGCGACGATTTTTGAAGGCGACTGTGTTCGGCTTCAGCACCGGCACGGCGTTTGGAATGGCGTGGGGTGACTCCAAGTGGGACTGTGCCCATCCTTCCGCCCTGCACGGCCAGAGACTGTGGCGCGCCACCGCCACCAAGCAGAGCAGCCCGCGCGAGTAGAGCCACAACGCTCGTGTTTTAGCGCATTTTGTGTGGTTGTGGCGAGTGTTGCAGCAGTGTAAGGCCGCCAGTGCCCATCTCATCTCAACAGTCCGCAAACGCATGGTCACTGCACCACCACCACCTCCAACACTCCACTGGGCGAGGAAGAGGCGCCGCCACGCTCCGCCGGACAGGAGGGCTCGGCGCGTCCATGGCCATGTGACCGTGCTCCGCCCACGGCTCGCGTTCGGCCGGATAACCACGGCTCGCACTCGGCCGGACAACCACGGCTCGCACTCGGCCGGACAACGACAGCTCGCACTCGGCCGGACGAGCACAGCTCCCATCAGGCCGGTCGGCGGGGTCCAGAGCCGAAGCTGAGCACCACCGTCGCGCAAGTGCACTGACGGGGCGGGCAGGGCGGGCGCTAACCGTCTAGAGCGTGGGTGAGAGTGGGTGGGTGGGTGTAGGTGGGTGCGTGAAAGGGTGGTGAGGTGAAAGGTGGGTGACGTGAGTGGGTGAAGCTTGGGGTGGTGGGATGAAGGCCGCAGTGTGTGGTGTGACGGACCGGCTGTCGCCGGAAGCCCAAGCCGCGCACAGCCGCCTGTGTGTTGTGAAAAAAGCGAAACAGTGGGGCAGAAAGCCGTTACAAATTTCGCGGGATAGCGGCAAACACAGAAATTTCACATTTCCTCACGCGGGCGGCACCGCTGCGGGAGGCCGAACAAGCCCTGCATTACCAACTCGATTGCAAGCCCCGTCGTCGTGTAGTGCTTTTGAACCTGGTTCACCCAAGTCGCGACGATGTACCGCCAGATGATGAAGCGCAAGCATCCCTCATCGTCGCCCCTGCTTGAGGAGGGGGACGCGAGGAGGATGGCGGAAGAGCTGACAAGAGAACTCGAGCGAGGGATTAGGCTGAGCCCGGAGAGCAAGCGACCCCGCACCACCCCCCTGCACGACCCCTTCTTCGTGGGCACCCCGGAGGAGGCGGCGCTTCATCTTCAACGATTGGAAGGAAGGATGAAGAGGAAGAGCGAGGACTTCACCATCCTCAACAATGAGATGCAGTTGTTGGGATCGAATCCCCAAGTGCAAGAGATGCCAAACAACAACCGAGGCTGCAAGATTCCGCGCAGATCGCGGGCGCAGGCGAGCGTGGTGGACATCGATGCCCTCAACCGCAAGCTCTCCACCTTTGACCTCAGCGACACCACGTACGTGCATCTCCAACTCCTCTGTCTGTGCCACAGTCTGCCACGTCTTGCTTACGTGTTGTGGT
>NW_004457687.1:4659-6402 GCF_000313135.1 Acanthamoeba castellanii str. Neff | reverse complement strand
GACGTGCTCATAATCGACTTTCTGCCCTTCATCTTCGGCAAGTCGAAGAACATCAAGACCGGCGAGCACTTTCTCAACTACGTCTTCAAGGTACCTTCTTTCTTGCCTCCCCTTTTCAAGGTTTTGCACGGAGCTTAGCGCTGGCACCGACCGCTCAGATCATTCGAGATTTCTTCGACAAGGGTGGACATACCTGCGTCATTGCGATCGATACGCTCAAGTATGTTCCGCTCGCAAAAGGTACCCTCACTACGAACACAAGGACGAACGTGCATGCCGTTCATTCGCGTGTCTGACGCGAGCGCCAAAGCACCGACGCAGATGGATCGCGACAAGTACAGCAAGCCGCTGTCCAAGGAAGAGCTGGGCCTCGGTGAAGGTAAGGAAGTGATGGGTCGTGGCCTGCTCATCCACCAGGAGTGGCACCGCGTGATGGCCAACAGGTACGAAGTGAAATCGCATCTGCAGAGCGTCTAGTGCAAGCGCTGACGCCGTTGTACCACTTGCACCTTTGTCAACATGTGCACAGAGACCTGCGGGAAGAGATCTTCAGGTACTTCGAGCAAGAGTTCTTGCGCAACTTCTTCAGTACGTCGCCTTCGCGCTCCTTCGTGATGGCCACACTCACTTCATTCGGCGTGTGATCACAGAACGGGTCAAGAAGGAGACGTGGGACAAGTGGGCGCACGCCGACATTGCGCAGCAGAGCAAGGAAGGTGGCAAGAAGATGCCGAGAGAATGGCTCAAGTCTCTCGTCATCGACGGCGGCACACGCTATGGACCCAACCCATATGTCATTTACTCATCTGGAAAGGTCTGCTTACTTGCCTCCGCTCGAACTTGAAGTTTATAGTTGACTTACGTCGCTGTCATCTGGGGTTGTTATGCCCAACATGTTCAGGTGTGCGAAAAGCCAGAATGGCGGAACTACATCGGGGAGTCGGACCTAAAGATCCCTTTCTACATCAACTACGTGTTCCCCACGGAGAACTTTCTGGTGCGTAAGACGTGAACCTGTTGTCGGGCGTCCTTCATCGAAAAGATGGCCTAACCGTTGTGCCTAAATGCAGGTCAACTCAATCGACTCAGATCTGATTCGTATTCTGCTTGGTGGGACGCCACTTCGTCTGGACCCGGCCACGGGGCTTCCCACTTCGCGTGTACGGCGCCTCCTTCTTGGTCCCTCTATCTACGACGCGGCCGGCTCTCTCTGATCAAAGGCTCACCGAAGTTAGGTCTTCGCCATGACAGATCTACCTCCGACTGAATGATGCCAAGAAGGCCGTTGAGACTGAGGAAGAGAAACCTCAGCCTGCTGTGGTGGCGGCGGCGGTGGTTGATGGAATGGTGAACGAAGGCGAAGAAGGCGAGCCTCCAAAGCCGCAAGTCGTGAAGAGAGGCAGAGGAAGGCCCAAAGGCTCAACTTCGAAGAAGCCCAGCGCCAAGGCGAAGGCTGCAAAGGGGAAGGAAAAAGCGACCAACGATACTGGCGATGAGCACCAGCAAGCGGAGCAGGAGGAGGCGAAGAGTCCTGTCGAGCCAGAGGAGCGAGAGACGGCTGACACTACGGAGACTGGCGCTGGGGGAGAGCGCGGCGAAGGGAGGACAGGAGGAGAAGGCCAAGAAGGAGGAGCCGGAGTACTTCTACGAACCGGACTACGTCGACATCAACGCTCTCTGGGTGGCCATACGCGAGCACTGCAGAGTTCACTCCAGCTTGTTACACCATTCCCAGCTTGCCGG
>NW_004457687.1:3420-3962 GCF_000313135.1 Acanthamoeba castellanii str. Neff | reverse complement strand
GACGGACGACCGGCAACCTGGCCGGCACGGCTGATCCCGATTGCCTGGAGACAGACAGCGAGGGCCGCTCGCTTCACGGCTGGGAGCTCAAGAGTGCCGAGGAAGGCCACAACCGCAAGAACATCAAGCGCTCCACCTCGATTTCCGCCGATACGAGGTACCCCCATCTTGTGTTGGTGCGTCTGGTACTCAAACTAAGTGGTGGCTGGCGGGTTGTCAGGTATGGGCTGCTGGTCGACAAGGAGGAGATCGTGACCGTGCTGCGGAGGGAGGCGGAGGAAGAGGAGATCAAGAAGAAGGCGACAGGGGAGAGGGCCGCTCCACTTCTCTCGCGTCGTGCGACCGAGCTGGTCGAGCTGGCGGTCTTTTCGCTCCCGCTCTTGGTCGTGGCCTCGTTCGCCCTCTACCGAGCCTGGCGGCATTAGCCGCCCCACACGACCGGTCTGGCTTCAGGAATGCTGTTCCCCCCATGAAGCTCTCACGCAACATGACCGGTCTGAGTTGCGCTTGTCTAGAACTTGGGTTCCTTCTTGACGTCGGTG
>NW_004457687.1:0-264 GCF_000313135.1 Acanthamoeba castellanii str. Neff | reverse complement strand
ACCACGTAGTCGACAGGGAAAGAGCGAAGGACGTTGGCCGCCGCCAGGCCTGCACACGTGCCAAACCACCTCGCCAATTAATTTGGGCGACCTAAAGTGGTGAGGGAGAAACATCAAGTCGAAGTAGAAGTGGAAGGGGTGGTTTTTAGCTGACCTGCCGGCCCGGCGCCGATGATGGCCACTTGGTAGTGCAGATGAAGGTGTTGAGAGTCGCGCTTTGCCATGTTTGGTCAAGCGGAAAAGCAGGAAAAGCTCGAAGACCTG
>NW_004457688.1:24366-25874 GCF_000313135.1 Acanthamoeba castellanii str. Neff | reverse complement strand
AGGAGAACCTCATCGACTGCTCGTGGGCGCAGGGCGACATGGGGTGCGGCGGCGGGCTGCCCTCCCAGGCCTTCCAGTACACACTTCATCATCGTCAGCCATCATCCGTCACCCTCGCTCACCATGTTGCATGTCGTGTGTCGTGTCGCATTATCGTACCATTGCGGTGGCGTGTGCGCACACACACACACATGCAGGTATGTGATCGACAACAAGGGCATCGACACCGAGGCGCGGTATCCGCTGGCGTCGGTGTGGATCTCGGACTGCACCGCGCCCGAGCTGTGTCCGTGCACCTACAACCAGTCCGCGGGGGCGGTGGGCGCCGTCGTCGCGTCGTACACGTCCCTCCCGGCTGGCAGCGAAGCCGCCCTCGCTCACGCCCTCGCCACCGTCGGACCAGTACTACCGCCAGCACTGCCCCTGTCTAGCCTAGTTCCTGACGCGTGTCGTGTGTGTCGTGTGTGTCGTGTGTGTCGTGTCGTGTCGTGTCGTGTCGTGTCGTGTCGTGTCATGTCGTGTCGTGTGTGTCGTGTGTGTCGTGCTGCACAGATCAGCGTGTGCATTGATGCCGAGCAGGGACTGCAGTTCTACTCGGGCGGCGTGTTCTCGTCGCGATCGTGCGGCTCGGCTCGCACTGACCTCAATCACGCCGTGCTCGCCGTAGGCTACGGCAGCGTTCCCGTGGTACGCACACGACACACGCGCGCCATCGCACACGCACACACGCAACTGCGTCGACATATATTGAGAGCTGACAAATGGTACAGAATGGTACGGAGGTGGAGTACTACATCGTCAAGAACTCGTGGGGCCGGAGCTGGGGCATGGACGGCTACGTCCTCTTCGCGCGCGGCTCCAACATGTGCGGCATCGCCACGCTTGCCACTTACCCCAGCGTGATCTGATGATCGCCCCACTACACGTCCGCCCTGTTTCCTGTTTTTGTACATATTACTTTATAAAGTCATCACACCGCACACGCACACGCACCACCGCACACACCACCGCACACACCGCACGTACAGTAGTTCATCAAAGGAGTGTTTGGATGTGTCGTCGCGACGGCGTAGTCTCGCCGCCGGGCGGGCGGTGGTGCTCGGTCGCCTTGCGCGGCGGCAGCGGCGGAGGCGGCGGCGCCCAGCCGCTGCTGGCGAGATAGGTCGCGCGGGCGGCGATGAGCGAGGTCGACGGCAGGTGGAAGGGCAGCGTCGACGACGGGTGCAGGAGGCCGAGGCACCGCTCCAGCTCGCGCCGCATGCTCCGCAGGTCGAGCGGATGCACGCACTCGTCCGTCCCGGTCTTCGATGACGACGAAGATGAGGCTGATGACGATGAACGTTGAGGGGCCGAGGGTTGGAAGAGCTCGTGACCCAGACACGCCTTGAGCTTGCCCAGGTGGCGATAGGCCTTGAGCGTCAGCTGGTAGACCCAGGTCCTCGCCTTCCGGAGCGTCGTCGTCATCGCTGGCATTGTCGTTGTCATCGTTATGGGCCTTGCCCTTGGCT
>NW_004457688.1:18024-19138 GCF_000313135.1 Acanthamoeba castellanii str. Neff | reverse complement strand
AGCGACACGACACCACTGAAGACGCACATGTTGGCGTCTGTACAGGGCCTTCAAGCATTCACTGACGTGGTCCTCCCAGTCCCACTCTAGCTCTGCCGCCTCTCCGGCTGGTCTCTTCGGCAGTGGGACTGGGCTCCTGACGGGCGTGCTTGGGCAGACCGTCCATGGCGTCCATGTAGCCATAGCGGGTGCCAAGCATAGCACCAGTGATGGCGAAGCCGCCAAAGCCAAACCAGTAGGTGGTGGAGAGGATGCACTGCATTGTTGCAGATATCATGAATGATGGCAATTCATCAATTTATTTCTTGTTGAAGCGTTCCGCTGTGCAGCAGTAGGCGTACGTGGACAGCACCAGGGGCCAATAAACGCCACACACACATCCAATGGTGGCACCCAGGCTGGCGCCCAAGACCACTCCCACCACATGACTGAAGAAACCATAGGCCATGTGTTGATCATGCTTGGGCAAGTTGTCCATGATGTTCATGTAGCCAGTGTGGATGCCAAGCGCCACACTGGTGATGGTGCAGCCACCAACACCAAACCAGTAGGCGTTGCAGAGGTTGTGTTGCATTGTTGTCATTGGCGAAGAATGATCTGCCTGAAATTGATAGCACCCTGCTCATCATCCCTGGAGAAGAGGAAGAGCTACATGAATCTTATTTGTGTCATCAGCACCTGTTGGTGTCTGGCTGGATTGCCACTGCTCACCTTCCCATGTGGCCATGCAATCCACAACTCTTGCCTCTATGAGCTTGCACTGTGCAACAAGGGTGACGCCATGCTGTGCCCTGAATGTGATGACATCCAGTTGGCCACCATGTGCTCAGTGCTGGCCAGCGCCAAGGACATGAGCATGTCCAAGAATGGCACCACTGGGCGCGCCTACATCATGGCCGCATTGGCGCTGTGTCCTGGGACTGATCTCCACCACATCCAAAAGGCCACCAGCATTACTGTGCTGGCTGCCTACAGTTCCTGGTTGGTGGCGCTGCTGATGATGCCTGACTACCTTGTGTGTGGCAGTTATGGCGGCAAGCTCACCGGGCTCTCAGCCAGCCACCAGTTGGTGTTCATGCAGCGCTCACTTGAATTGGGTCACTCCTGGTTATTG
>NW_004457688.1:16934-18003 GCF_000313135.1 Acanthamoeba castellanii str. Neff | reverse complement strand
CGAACACGCCGCCGCGCGCCCGACTAGTGCAGCCGACTCGGAGGCGGCCAAGACTCGACAGCGCGGCCAAGCCTTGACGGACGACGG
Source organism: Acanthamoeba castellanii str. Neff (assembly GCF_000313135.1). Lineage (NCBI taxonomy): Eukaryota > Discosea > Longamoebia > Acanthamoebidae > Acanthamoeba > Acanthamoeba castellanii. The sequence continues at coordinate 17,916 of NW_004457688.1, read as the reverse complement.
CGACTGCGAGTACCCTGAAATAAAATGACCATGGGTCCATCCCAAGGTTACGCAGCAGCAGTATCAACATTCTTTTTTTCATTTCCTTTTGGTGAGCTAAACTATACTGATGCTGATTCTGTTGTCATCCTCTTCTTCTTCTTCTTCTCCATACCTTCTGCTGGCATTGTGCAGGCGCTGTTTAATGTTGTGTTTGGTCAATGGGATTGGATTGGACGAGATTATGACTGAATTGAAGCGCATGAATTGTTTGTGCACGCCAATTGGCGATTCACATCTTCGGCAAGCGCGGCATATGTGTGTTGGATGGTCTTTTTGTGCATTTATTGCAAACTGACATGTCTCCTCCAATTCTGTTTTATGCAGCTCATCATCAGCCTGTTGACATATGCAGGTTGAAGCACCTCTTCCACAGCATGAAGGAATCAGGAATCTTCCACATCCACAGCTTCTGCATTCACTATCTCAACAAAGATGAGCATGTTGACCCCAACAACACCAACAAATTTGGTAAGTTGTAGTTTGGGCTGCTTTCAACATCTTGCTTACACCAACTTCCCTTGGTATTACAGAGGCTGTTGACTGCAACCATCAACTTATCATTTGGTGCATGCTTGGCCTCAAGGAATGGGAACAGTTCCAGATTGTCAAGCTAAGGTGGGACAACATGGATGTCAACCACCTGATACTCAACACACTCTCACAGTCCATCAACAAGATCAATGCAACAGGAGCAATCACTGTCTCAGCCTTCAACACCTCACTTGCCCACTACAAGCAGTACACCCTTCCAGCCTGGGCTACAGCATCTGGCACACCAAACTTTGCTCTCTATGCTGCCTATGTGGTACACCACTACAACCTGATCTTCCTCTTCTTGTGTGAGAAATCTGCTTGTCTCAACAATCTGATGCATGTTGGATGCTCTTTCCTGCTTTTATGATGTTGTGTTAACAACAAAATTGCTTGTCAATATGCAGAA
>NW_004457688.1:14945-16913 GCF_000313135.1 Acanthamoeba castellanii str. Neff | reverse complement strand
ACAATGAACAGGATTGACTGGAAAAGGAAGAGGCACTGACTTTTGACTGGAATGGGGGCATTGTGTGCATGTGTTACTCGAATCCTGTCATTGCAGGAGCCATAAACAAGTGAGGGTTTCCATGGTTTTGGCTGAGAAGGAAACAAATGAAGGCAGCCAACTGTTACATAGAAGGCAAAGTTGATGAGGAAGAGGAGGCTCAGTTTACAGATGGCAAGACCAATAACAAAGATGGGGATAGTGAAGGGGAAGGTAATGAGGAAGGTGAGGAGGAGGACAAGGCAGTATTCACCAATGGTGATGTCAAACCTGAAGAGAATGACCAGGAACAAGAAGAACAACAAGAACAACAAGAAGAAGCAGAATTCACCAATGAGGAGGAAGATGACAATCAATACTATCCCAGCATCAGGAATCCATTGAATCCCAACCCCATGGACACCCAGTCCCACAGGACCTCCAGGTTCAAGTGCAGCAAACTGGAGGCATACACATCACACAGAAGCTGCAAGGTCACACATGTTACCTGGAGGTAACACTAGTTACTCTCCTCAGAACACTGGTGCCTTGGCTGTGTGGGCAGATTTACCATGGTGTGTGTTTACACCATAAAGCCAGCCCAAGAAGAATAAAAACAGCCCACCTTCAATCACCTCCATGAAATTGCCTCTACCACTTCACCCCCTTTTTCTACCTATTGCCATGCAACACCTGTGCTCAGGATTGGGCCAATTGCCATGTGGCCAGAGTGTTGCAGGTGGTGACAGACCTGTGCAATGGGAATGTTAGCGTGGCCACTCAGCAAGTGCAGGCCCCCTCTGGTACAACATCATCAAAGGGGACCCTGGGCTTCTACCACAGCATCCCCACTTGATCTGTAGACAAGTTGCTGCAGCACATGGGTTTTAGTGCAGCCTCTTAAAGGAGACTTTAAGAAGGCAGCAGTGGGCTCAATAAAAGACCGATTAAACTAACTAACAGCTGAACTCCTCCTCACTGGCCATCAAGTCCCGTCTCAGCCTCTGTACACCTTTGGCGATGACAACTTATAGAGTATAATGGAAACCATCCGATGTTGATCTACGCTTATGAAGTGTTCGAGGGTGAAGGCCACTGACCGGTGCCGCGCAGGTGAGGAAGGGTTGCCAACAGGCCAGCACGCTTCTTCTCGATGAACGTCTTGACGTCGAACAGGAAAGGCTTCGACTCGCCAAAGTTGATCGTCGGCACATCGCAACCCCCACCACCACCACCTGCAGCAGCAGCACTGGTCATCAACACGACACGAACACCAACAACTAGAGCAACAGAACAAAAAGAAGAAAGGATTGGAGCACGAATGGGAGGTACCGACTGCGGGGTAGATATCCTTCCGGTCCAGCTTGCATTCGCACAGGAACACGTCGGTGGTGTGGGGCTCGTCACGCGTGGGGTTACGCACGAAGAACACCTGGTCGCTATCCCAGTCAACACCACAGCCGATCACCTCGCCCTCGGTCACCTCCCTGTGATTTCGGCTCCAGAACTACATGTGTATAAGTGTATGTGTGTGTCCACACACTAATCACAAACATTAAGGCTATCACATGCACCACCACGCCCTGATTAGAGCGGAGAAGTACTGTTGTGCTGGGGAACTTGTTGTGTAGGAAGAAGGGGTGTGAGGGGCTGGAGAGGGCCACGAATAGGCTGCAGCTACTAAAGGCCTGGGAGACGCCCACCGCATACGGCGATACGGACCCCGGCTGGTTGCACACCACCGTCACCTCGAAGTAGTCCACGCCCCGAAACAGGACCGTCGACAGGAATTCGGTTTCCATCGAAGCGAGGTGCTCCGGTGTAACTTGTTTGGCGTGTTGCCTCCGAGCCACCGCGCCAAAGGCCTCGGCCAGTGTCTCGCGGCTCGTGCACACAAACGGGTGCGTCGAGAGGCGGCGATCGTCCCCGCGGTTGATGGTGAGCATGCAG
>NW_004457688.1:11375-13234 GCF_000313135.1 Acanthamoeba castellanii str. Neff | reverse complement strand
GCGGTTGGGGGGGGAGGGCGCACGAGGTGGAGACTTTGGAGGAACTGGGCCGGGGCGAAGGGTCCGTGCTGGAGCCAGCGGGAGGCCGTCCCTGACGCAGTGTTGGTTGTGAGGGTCATGCGCAGGATGCGGAGGGCGAGCTCAACTGGCACCACGGCCAGAGGGTCGCCCAACGTGGCTGTATTGCTTCCATCCATGGTAAAATTAAAATTATACGCAAATTTGCACCTGGGCCTTTTTATCTCATCAGTAGTACAAAAGACCCTCTCAATGCAGGCAGTAAAAAATACCTGCAGTGCAAATATGGCAAAAAACAGGAGAGTTGGGTGTTTGTTGCTGGCTGCTGTTCTCTTGGGGGGAGAGACACCATCAGCAAGCATGACCCAGTACCACAAGCAGTATTTCTGGAAGCCCACTCTTTTGGGGTTACTTCCTTGGCCAGATATTCTCCTGCACCAAACCCCATTTTCGCACATATGTGATGGCCATTTTTGGTGGTGTGTAGCATTGCCAGTCTCCTTAACATGATTCCTGCTGCTCAGTAGTATCACCATCTGGTGCGTTTCTCTTCAGCGCCTGCGCTTGCGGTTGGCCTCAGCGAGTCGCGGGGCGGCTGTGGTGGCCTTCTTCGACTCCTTGTTGGCTCCCTTCTTGGGCTCTGCTGTTGTGGCTCCACCGGAAGCCGCATCGTCAGGTGAGTTCCTCCCTATTCATGCAAAGAGAAAAAAAAATGTGGCCGTCGTACGCGTAGCTGTCTTGGTGGCGGCGCTGACTGGATTCTTCTTGGGCCTCGCCGCTGGAGGGAATGACTCTCGTACCACCTCAACCTCCCTGTCCACTTCCTGCCCGAGGGCATTGATGGATGAAGTAGGCGATGATAAGGCATAAGGAAAGAAAGCGAAAGCGAAAGCGAAGAGGAGGATGAGGAAAGAGGGAAGGGAGCACGCACCCGCATTTCGGTCTTGGTGAGCGTCTTGAGAGTGGAGGCCATGACGTAGATGTCCGACCCCTTGGGGTTGAAGATGAACGCATTCTGGAACAGGAGGTACATGTCCCTCAAGAACTCGATCTTGCTACTAATCACCTGTTCCCAACCAGCACCCTCCAGTGTGAGATGACACCGCACACGACACGACACACACTCACCACACACACACCACACACACACACACACACACGCGACACACGACAGAAGCTCGTGGTGTCGTACCCCTGTCTTGATGCGGTTGGTGATGGTGGTAAAGTCCAGTGGGGCGGTAGATGATCTTGGGGTACTCCGGCACGTCCTCGACCGACACCGGCTGCAAAAAGGGCTTGGCGTAGTGGTGCGCCTTGACGGTCGCCAGCACGCGCCGCACGCCTTCCATCTCCACCCTCCGCACCGCCGCCTCGGCCTCGGCCTCCATGTCGTCCCCTTCGCTTTCTTCCTCTTCTTCGTTTTCGTTCTTTGTCTTTTCCCCTTTGTTTTCTTCTTCTTCATTATCATCATCCTTTGCCTCTTTCTTTTTCTCCTCTTCTTCGCTTTCCTTGACCTTCATTGTCTCCTTCTTCGCTTGCTGGGTCCTCTTTTCCTTCATCGGCCTCTTTTTCGCCTCCTCGCCGCTCGCAGAGTCCTCGACCTTCACGCCGTCCTCGTCTTGGTCGTCGATCACGACGACGGTCTTGACCTCGGCTTCGGCTTCGGCCTCGGCTTCCTTCTCCTCGGCTTCGGCGGCCGGCTTTCTTCTCTTGTAGGTCCGCTTGGCGGTGTTGACGCTCTGCCTCCTCGGACGGCCCCTGGGCTTCATCTGCTCTACCACCACCGGCTCCTCTTCCTCCTCCTCCTCCTCTTGCTCTTGCTCTTTCATCTCGACATCCGC
>NW_004457688.1:8240-10210 GCF_000313135.1 Acanthamoeba castellanii str. Neff | reverse complement strand
CGGCGCCGATGACAGTGACGAGACCACGGGCAGGGGCAGGGGCTCCTCCACCACCATGCCCAGCATCATCGCCGTCATCGTGGGCGTCTCCAGCGGCGCGCTGCTGCTCAGAGTCTGGTCGCTTTCCAGCTGTGGTTCCGCGCTCTCGACGGCGGTCGGCTCGGCGGCTTCAGCCACGGCCTTGGTGGGCTCGGCTTCAGCCTCGGCAGGCGGAGAGGCCGGAGCAGCAGGTGGTGGCTCGGTGGGCGCACCGTTGCGACCGACACCAGTTGAAGTGGTGGTGTCCACAACAGCGGTGGCATCTTCTGCGTGTGGCGGCTCAAGGCGAGCCTGTCGACGACGATGAGGTGAGTCATTGACCGTGGCCGCGCAGAATGGATGACACGGTGTACCTTCTTTGTGGGCGGCTGTGCGGGCGAGAGAGGGGACGAAGGCGCATCGGTACCGGCAGGCAATGGCGACGCCGGAGCCAGGGCGGAGGCGCCGAGCGGGCTCGTGCCGTTATCCTCGAGAGACCGGCGCTTGCGAGGAGGCGAAGCGGTGCCCACCACAGACGCGGCGGCCGGCGGACTCTGACCGGCGGCACGGAATCGCTTCTCTTCTTCGTAGTGTGCGAGGAGCTCCTCGTCCAGGTCTCCAGCTTTGATGCGCGTCATTCTCTCTGTGGACTTTCTGCAAAGGTATCATTACTCCAAGATCAGACATGCGTACACGCACACGCACACGCACACACGACACACATGACACACGCACGACGGCAATGTGCACACAATGACACAGCACAGACTCATAAGAAGGAGCGTACTGGATCTCGGAATCGCAGAGTTCGATGGATTTGCGAAGGTGGTGCATGTACTCTTCTCGCAGCGCTGCCACGACGCGATCCAGCCCCTCTTGAATAGCCGTTCACGAAGAGAGTACAAGTCGATGTGAGCAGCAAGATGGAGAAGAAGACGAAAAGTCACGAGCGCGGTACCCGCCAAAGCCCCGTTGCTGGCCGACAAGCTCTGAGCCCCAGCAGGTACCCCGTGGCGAGCCAACAGCGTGTCATACATTGCCATGCATCGCTACAAGAGAGGATTAACGCGAATAAAAAATATTAATAAAAATAAGAATAATAAAAACAAAAACAAAAGAATAGTTGCACTGTACCTTAGAACCAAAGCTGGTGGGGGTGGTGAGTCGCTTCTTGGGGATGTGCTTTCGCAGGAGGCGACTGACGGCAGCCCAATTCACATCGCGCTTGCCGTCCTGCCCACCAGAATCTCCTCGATTGCCATTCCCAGCGTTGCTGCCGCCTCCTGCAGCGCCACTGGTCACTGCCTCTACGAGCAGCAGCTTGTCTCTCGGTTTCCACTGGTCTTCATCGACCTCCATCCCCTCCAGGCGAATTAATCACAAGTGAAAAATTGACAAAATTGTTGACGTGCTGACGTCAGCACAGACAGCCAAATTTCCTTCCACTTTTCTCTTCGGCTGTACTTGGGCCGGAAGGCTCGGCACGGTTGGCCTCCTCGGCATGGGCTGCACTTGCTCCTTTACCTCCAACTCGAGCACACGCGCATCAGCAAACCGGGTACTTTTGTCCATCTTCTCTTCACTTCACTTGTGATGTTTTTTTCCTGCATGGAAGATGATTACTCATCCTTTGGCAATTCATTCTTGCTCTACGCTGCCGGATGACCACGAAGGTACCATGGGCATAGATTTGAGGAAGGAGGGTGGGGCAAGAGGAGATGGAGCTGTGCAGAGCCAGAAGCGGCCCCCGCGCCGTGCAGCGCCGCTACGCTTTCGCTTCTACCTCGGAGGCGCCGTGGCAGTGCACCTGACCGCCGCTGCGAGCCTCATCTACGGCCTCTACCTGCTCCATCCCTTCCTACTCGTGCTCTTCCTCCTTGGCTTAGGTCTGGAGATGAACAGGGTGCGTCACCATCTTCTCTCTTCTTTCGGTCATCACAATGGGCGAGGCT
>NW_004457688.1:6319-8204 GCF_000313135.1 Acanthamoeba castellanii str. Neff | reverse complement strand
GCAGAAGATCAGCGAAAACGGGGTCAACACGCTCCTGATGAAGTTCGTCAAGGTGTCCCAACAGCAGCACCATGGCGGGCAGAACGACGAGACCATCACCGCCAGCGAGCAGGGTGAAAGTGACCAACCACAAGCGGCGGGGCGATCGGACACCGGTGGTGCAAGCCGAGGTCAGAGCCGCCGTATCCAGGGCGAGCTGCCCATCAACCAGGCCACCCTGTTGGGCACACTCTTCCTCTTTTGCCACGTCTGCCTTGAAGGTAAGCCTTGCTTTATTCCTCTGCTCTCCTCCAACACCCACTCACGCACACGCACAACCGCACACGCACACGACCAACGACACGACACACAGTGGCGCAATTGCGTGGGGCCAAGATCACTGAGGAAGAGAAGGAGAGCTACTGGCATCTGTGGCGTTACATCGGCTACATGCTCGGCATCGATGATCAGGTGATGCCGCAGAAATACGACGACGGACTCTCAGCCAGGTATGCCACCAACTTCGTTTCGCACACAACACAAAGAACAACAACAACAACCAACGACGCACCGCGTGTCGGAACAGGTTGGGCGCGATCTACCGGGAAAGGCAGCAACCGGACTACACCAGCAAGCTGCTGACCACGAGCACGGTGGATGCGATGGCCGACCTGCCCAGCATTCCCTTCAATCGTCCGCTTTTCAACGTTTCCATCCGCAAGTTTCTCGGCGAGCCCCTGAGCAATGCGCTGGGCATCGGTTTGCTTTCCAATGTGTGCAGCACACGCACACACGGCACACGACCGCGGCACACGCACCACCGCACACGCACACACGCACGCCACACATGCTCACTCTGCTGGTTTCTACAGAGCGGACGGACAGGGCGACTGTGGCGAAGTGGTGGGTGTCGAAGTACTGCTACGTGCTGTGCGACACGTTCAACGTCGTCTTCCCGCCCCTCAAGCAGCTGCAGAACTACCTCTTCTGGCGCTTCGTGGACGAGGTCTACCAGGAGTACTTCACCATTCACCTCCCTCCTCCTTCGCTCCTGCCCGACTCCTCTTCTTCTTCATCTTCTTCTTCTTCATCTCTTTCCTCTTCATCGCCACCAAACCTGCCCACAGCATTTTTGTCCCTTCCTATCCGGCTCCTCGAGTGGCTCTACACAGAAGGCCACCACACTGGTGCGATGCCCCTTTGGTGGCTGACGCCAACTGGTCAATAAAAATGATAAATTGAGTTTTTTGAATAATCATTTAATTACGATCAGTGCGGAGTTGGCGGAGTAGTTGCGACCTCGGCATTGGAGGGATAAAACGACCTTAATTTAAGGAAGAAAGCTCAGCCGGAGCGAAGAGAACACGCAAGAGAGCAGGGAGGAGCATGCGGTCCGTCACGCGGCCGTCGCTGCCAGTTTGGAAGGTGGGCCTGCTGGTGGTGGCCCTGATCGTGGTCTACTCCTACATGTCCCTCTACGGCGAAGTCGGCGCCCTGTCGCGCTCGCTTGGGCGCGTTGAGCATCTTCTACAGACCCAAGAAGAAGAAGATGATGAAGCGCAGGCCCTCGGACCGACCCAAGAAGAAGAACATGATCATCAAAAAGAAGACGAAGAGGAGCTGATCGAGCGGCGACTCGCCGAGGCCCTGCGAGAAATAGACCGGTACTTACTTGACCCCAACCTCGTCCAGACCTCAGCTGAAGGAACATATAACTTCTTTTTTCAATGTAATTATATCTCTTTTTTACATATATAACTATTTATTACATCTTGTGTAACCACCCGCTACACTTTGTTCTTTGTGATGGTGGCCGTGGTGGCATGGGCGACAACAGGTTGGACCCGAGCAAGAAGCGAAGGAAGGAGGACGTTCCAGCGCATCTGGGACAACTTCGCCTGGGGAC
>NW_004457688.1:5159-6284 GCF_000313135.1 Acanthamoeba castellanii str. Neff | reverse complement strand
TTTATTTTATTTATTTATTTAAAAAACACATGTTTTATAAATTATTTATTTTGACAGGAGTGGACATTGTGCCGGGCAACATTGAAAAGGCCAAGGCCGCGTGGCCGACCAAGCAGCCGCACGTGTTCCAGTTCTACTGCGCCGACGTGGTCGACGGGTTCGAGTTCGTGGACAAGCTGGTGCTTCAGGCCCAGCAGGACTACCCGACCAACACGCACGACTGGAGCCAGGGCTGGGACCTCATCTTCTCGCGCGAGTTCCTGCAGCACATCCCGCACGAGGCCGTCAAGCGCGTGCTGCACAACTTCAACAAGACCGGCTCCAAGTACCTCCTGCTCACCCACGACCCCTCTCGCGCCATCAACAAGGACATCGAATTCGGTACGCGTTGCTGTGCAACCAACTCCAACTTCACCAACCAATCCAACAACAGTTGAAGTTTAACAAATGGTTGTTTTTTTTTTTTTAACTACTCCTGCCACACACAGGTGGCTACGAGCCGATCAACATGCGGGTGCCACCATTCAACCTGGGTCCACCGCTGGCCGATTTCCCCGACGCCGGCCACGAACGCCTGCTTCTCTACAAGCTGCCGCTCGTGGGCTTCGAGGACTGAGATAACGCTGTTCTTATGCAAGCCACCGTTTATGTATACTTTTATAGAGATAATATAATAGAAATAGCGTCGTGTAGGCATGTTGTGCGTTGCACAAACCAACTTCCTCTGACAATCACCTAATGTCCCCTCCAACATACTCATCTCCAACTAAGCTCCTACAGAGTCACAATTCTACTTAACTGCAGTGGTGCAGTCCTGGACCAGCAGCTGACCTACCTCCTCAACTCTGCCTTCACCTGAGAAAAGCAAAAAGAGAGAGAGGTTACTTGGTTGGGCGGGCATCAGGGTGGTAATTGTTGGATATATAAAAGATAGTCAGACATGGCACACCTGGGGTTGACCCCAAGCCATGTTGACACTAGTTGCTTTTGCTGTAGTTGGCCAATTGATTTTGTTTTCTTTGGATGCCATTAGAAAATGGTGCAATAAACTCACAGCATTGGCCAATGCTGCTCCTATTCACCTTTTATCTTGATGTGCTAACCAATCACAACAAAAAAACAAAA
>NW_004457688.1:2026-3202 GCF_000313135.1 Acanthamoeba castellanii str. Neff | reverse complement strand
TGGGGATTCTTTGTGGGAATACCATCTATCATCTATGTGAGATTCTGCAAGAATACCTGGTATGGGCACTGGGGAAAAACATCAAGTGGCGGTCTGATGGCGGAAGAGAGATGAGGTGGACGGATACGGCCATACTGCGCAGAAAGCACCGCTTCCCATCTGAACAGCGAAGTTAAGCTGCGCCAGGCGGTGTTAGTACTGGGGTGGGCGACCACCCGGGAATCCACCGTGCCGTATCCTTTTTGTGCTCCCTCTATGTTGGATACTCATCATCTCAAGTTCCCTCTTCTTCCGTCTAAGCACAGATGCGAGATGGCGTCTCAAACGAGAGAGTTTGATGGCTTCACTAAACTCGTCAAAGAACTGCTCGGCGGAGACGCCAAACATCTCCCGTTCTGCCAGCCAGTTCCATATGAACAGGGTATTGATGTATCGTTCTTGGATGTGCGAGAATGCGTGTGCATTAAGAGATGAGTGTCACAGAGGGGACAATGGAGGGGAGCGTGGGCTCGAGATCGCATTTCGGCAACCTTGCGACAGATCACGTTCACAAGCAAACTCGAAGAGGACTTGGCGCCACGCGACCAGGTGATCGCCCAGGTGTTGGATGGCGCCTGCGATAAAGACAAGCACCGCCGGAATCTTCAAAGTGAGGAGTCATGGGCGTATCCGTTTCTCCTCTTGCCCTTGAGCGTGGTGAGCTCGAAGTGGGCGGTAGGAAAGCCGTTCCTCGACGGCCTTCACTGCACCATCTTGCGCCGAGCCCAAGAGATAGACCTTTTCGCCCGCAAAACACTCGAACTCGCCGTCGTGGCCCGTCTTGTTGGTGGCCAGGTATGGCTGGCTCTCCACCGTTGTCTCGTAGCATACGTCGACGATGTCCTTGATCTTGCCTCATTCGTAAAGCCGAGAATCGACTCCGCAGGGCGCCTCTGCCATCCTTGCTGCAAGGATGTCGTTTCCTCGTGTTTCTTGAAGGCACGCAGTAGGTCGATGGCCCTTTTTTGCGTATAATGGTGTCGAAGAGCCTGCCAAGAGCCAAATCCTCGCCGATGAAGTTCCTGTTGAACAGCCCATCGATTACGTCGGCGACATACAAGTTGGTCTTGGCGGACGATTCTACGAGCTCGGTGGCCTTCCGCAAGTCGGCTGCGATTTGCAGCAAGCACAAACGTC
>NW_004457688.1:0-999 GCF_000313135.1 Acanthamoeba castellanii str. Neff | reverse complement strand
GAATTGGTATGGATGGTGCGAACCTGAGGGTTGAAGGCGTTGGACCTGTCGTCGTTGCTCTTGCTGCTCATTGTTGTATGTTGTGGGAGGCTGCAATGCAGTGCTAGCCCATCTATTCCTTAATTTATAGGCTGTGGGCTCCACTGTCCTGGACAACCCAGGGCAGTTTCCCATAGGTTTTTCGCCTGGGTACCACCCACTTGGTCAAGTGATAGTGGGTGGAAAATTGGGTGGTGAGAGTAACTTAATCAGTTGTGAGGCTGCAGTAAGCTCCCTTTTGTAAGCACTGCCCTGGGTTGTCCCATGCCAGAATCTTGTGGTTTCTAACACCACATTCCTTTGTGCATCCTGGCTTAGGCAACAGCAATGTTGATGTAGGGCTTCAGTGATGCGTTGTTCAACATGCTGATGTGCCAGAATCGTCCGGGGCTAGAACCCTGCGAGCCGATTGCGCAGATGAACGACCAGTCTGGGCCAAACACCTGCACTCAATCATTGGTCACGACAATGTTGCCCGCCAAATACACCGCCACGCCAGCAGGGGACGAGAACAGCTGAAGCTCAACGCCTAACGTAGAATGCTGTGTCGTGTCGGGCATGCTGTATGTTATACAAACCAACATCTTCTTCTTCTTCTTCTCCACGCTTCACTCTCAGGCAAAGGCAGAGTTGAGGAGGTAGGCCAGCCGCACGCCGGCTGCGGCAAGCTGGTCCAGGATGATGGGCGCGTTGTGGGCGTAGTACTCCTCCGTGATCTCCACCGCACGCGCTGCTGCGCAAAATGTTCACATCAGCGCCCCGCCCTCGTGCCTGTGCGTGTGCGTGTGCGTGTGCGGCATGTACCCTGCGGGTCCTGGAATCGATAGGCGTCGTGGCGGACGATCTGGAAGTTGGCCTCGGCCCACTCGGCGGGGTCCATGGCGCTCAGCCACTGCTTGACCTTGGCCGGGCTGTCGGCGATCTTCTCCTCCAGGTACTGCACCAGCAGCTTCTGGTTCG
>NW_004457689.1:28236-46717 GCF_000313135.1 Acanthamoeba castellanii str. Neff | reverse complement strand
CGATCGCGCATGGTGATGATGAAACCGGTCAGCTCTTGATGCAGTACGACTTTACGTGGCTCGTGATGCGGTTGACGCCGGCCGAGAAGCGTGCCACGTTGGCCAGCGAGCTGGCTTACTTCTTCCCGCCGCAGCAGGCCCTCTCCTTCCTTTTCTTCTCTGCTGAGCGCGAGAGTACGTCTTCTGTCTCCGATGGGTGCTTGCCTGCATGTTCCCGAGGGTTTACCCTGCGCTCTGTGTGCAGAGCCGCGTCTGCGATCCACGGCGCCTTCGGTGGTGTTTGCGTCTTCGTGGCTGCGTATTCGATGCCGACCGATGTTGCAGCATGCCCTGCGGTCGATGCTGACCGATCGCTCCTGGCTTCAGCACAACTCCTACGACACCTCGGTAACCTTCCCATCTATTGCTTTGATCAAGGGCCTCTGCCTGCTAACTTGGATTGAGCTGTCCAGCTGAGCGACGTGCGACAATCGCGCCAAAGTGGGCTCAATCTGAGGAAGGTTTGCGCCACATTCTTCGACGCCGTGTTCAAGTCAGCGGACCGCTATCCACTGTACGTCTTCATGCAGATGCTGTGCGACCGCTCAACGAGTGCGACTGACGGCCAACATTGAATTGGGTCCACCGGTCGGCGACAGGGAGTGCCGGTTGTACTTGCGGAACGTGCTCAGCAGGACGGGGCAGTACTACTGCAAGAAGCGAGAGAAAAAGGAGCGGAAGCAAGAAGCAAAGCGCGAGAGGGAAGTCCAGCGCGCGGAGAAGATACGATTGTACTCTGCACAGGCCGCTGCCAAGAAGCTCAACGGCTCGAGCAGCGGCGGAGCTATGGGCGACGGCTCAGGGATCTACTACTGCGGCACTGCCGGTGAGGAGCTCATAGGGGTGGTGCTCAGCGATGAGGACGAGCGAGAGGCGTCACTCAATGCTTCCGTCGGTGATGCGTGCGTGGACGCCAGCAAGGACGACGACGACGAAGATGAAGAAGAGAAGTCCGACAACCGGGAGGAGGACAAGGTCCACAACATGCTGCCCATCATCTCGCATCTCGGATTCAAGCGGGTGTGGAACGCCTTCACGACGCCCGAGGATTTCGAGCTGCTGCCTTACGGATCGCTTGAGTACCTCTCTCCTCCCCCCATCTGCTTGCCACCCTTATTGCTGGTCTTTGCCCTGAAGCGCTGCTGGCCGTGGAATCTGAACATACTCTCCGTAACCTGCGCAGTGGCTCTGCACACGACAAGCTGCGATGCATCTTCTCCGCCATGGAGACGCTGGTGGGACAGTTTTACGCAGCCTCACCGGAGTACCCGGCGTGGGCAGACAAGGAGTGGGTGGACAGCTTGAAGCAGGACTACACCAAATACCTGCTCACCATATCGGTACGTCGTGTGCGTGTGTCATGTCGTACGCGTTTTTCCGTAGTGTCTCACCTCCTTGGTGTGACGCGCAGAGCGCCGGACACAACGAGTTGGACAATGTGGAAAGCTTGCTGCAGAAGCGTACGGATCGACTCTTCGAGGCGGGGCGAGCGATGGAACAGCTCGACAAGTACATCTTCTCCTGTCTCATGAATAAGCAGCTACACATCAAACTACGCGGTCCACGCAAGTTCAAGTGCATGCGCAAGGTTAGCCGCCGTCTTCTGTCTTACAGTGCCTTGCTGTGGTGACTTTTGAGTTGACGCGATCGTCTCTTGGTGACGGCTGCAGCGGTTGTGGGACCTCTATGGCGGCGTGCAGGCGAGCATCAAAGGTAGAGCTTCATAGTAGACTCCTTCTTCTGTTGTGCAGTTCTTATTCTAAGACTCCTTGCGCCTTCTTCGAACAGTGCTGAGCATGCAGTGTCCATCGAAGCTGCGACCTTTCAAGGCCGACTTTGTGGAGCTGAAGACAGCACCACACTGCATATCCATGGTCGGTCAAGACACCGTTCTCTTCACCGATGAGAAGGTACGCTGCTCCTCCCGCGTGCGCGTGCGTATCTGCTCACCGACCGAGTGGCTTCATTACAGGAAGTAACAGGTCTGGAATGGAAGAATCGCATGTACCCTCTGCACGGTGACGTCAAGCATCTCATCTTCACCTTCCTCTTCATGCGCAAGGAGGAAGGCACTCCTGTTCTCAAGTACCCCTCCTCGCCCCGCTCGCATCGCTGCCATCATGCTGGTGCTCATCACCCGCCGCATCCCCCCCCTCTCCCCTTTCTTCTTGTTCGTGCCCTTAGGGCCAAGGCGCATTTCCGGCTCGAGAGGCGGCGCATACTCAAAGAGAAGCGGGAGACGCTGGAGGTGAGCCTTCAGCTGCTGTGCGAAGACAGGGACGAGCTGCGCGACAAGAAGCTCGGTGGCATGCTCAGGAACATGTTGAGCGGCGGGTTCCAGCGGCCGCGGCGGCTCACCGACCAGGAACGCGTGGGCGAACTGCGGGTCGAGCTCCACTACGACCGCAAGTTCGTGGGCCGACGGGAGCGCTGCTGGGGCACCGACGACAACGCCCCCAACCCCGACGAGGAGTCTGAACAGCCTGTGCCCCACGGTATCTTCCCACCCTTTGTCATCCTATAAGAAGAAGTAAAGGCCTAGAAGCGTGTGCACAAGATCGTGTTGTTCTCCTCACAAACGTTACAGTGCTCCTAGTGCTTGTCCTTCTTCTCTTTGCCTTCCTTCTTGTCCTTCTTTTCCTTTCCCTCTTTACCCTCCTTCTTGTCCTTCTTGCCCTCCTTGTCTTTCTTCTCCTTGCCCTCCTTCTTGTCCTTCTTCTCCTTGCCCTCCTTGCCTTCCTTCTTGTCCTTCTTGTCCTTTCCCTCTTTACCCTCCTTCTTGTCCTTCTTGTCCTTACCATGCACCGCCTGCGCGTACAGCACACAACATCAAACAATCAGATCAGATCTGATCATCACAGATCTCTAAAGATAAAATCTTCTTTGATGGTGGTGTGCGGGGTACCTGAGCGTGAGGGTCAACGTGAGCGCCAGCGGGGTGGCCGGCCTGGGGCGGGAACGCGCCAGGCGGGTAGGCGCCCTGCTGCGGGTAGCCGGCCTGCGGGGGGTACGCGCCGCCAGGCGGGTAGGCACCACCAGCGTGCTGCTGCGGGTAGCCGGCCTGCTGAGGAGGGTACGCGCCGGGCGGGTAGGCGCCACCAGCGTGCTGCTGCGGGTAGCCGGCCTGCTGAGGGAAGCCACCAGGGGGGTAGGCGCCCTGCTGGGGTGGGTAGGCGCCAGGCGGGTAGGCGCCACCGCCCTGCTGGGGTGGGTAGGCGCCGGGCGGGTAGGCAGCAGATGCGTCACCGTGCGGTTGAGACATGTTTGTTATGGTGTGGGTGGCTCAGGGAAGTAGATGGGAGGGCGAGTTGCGGTGTGTGTTGGCTGCTGCGCTTGTTGTGTGCTGACCAAGAGAGAAAGACGAGGCAACGGCCAGACGCACCCAGCAATTTGCTGGCCAGCTCGAAATCTCGCTTGGGTGCGAAATACGCAACACACTCCTCTTCTTCGCCACCTGTACACTGGACGATGAGCAGTGTGGTGGACGTGTGGTGTAACCCACCTACGGCAGAAGTATGGAGGCGGCTGCCCGAGGTGGCCCGCCTGTTCGTCAAGTCTGGGTCCCCGTTGCTCGCCTCTCCCCCCACCAACGCATCGAAGCCGCAGGAGGCTGAGGCCCTGACCATGAGCCCGAAGCAGCTGGTGGCGCTCATGGACCAAGAAGGCATCGACCGCATCATGCTGTGCGCTTGGTGCAGGCCCGGCCAGTGGATCTTCACCAACGAGCAAGTTCTGGGTACCACGCTGCTCCCACCACACAGCAAGCTGCGTGGTGCACTCAGGCTTGCCCGACAGAGTACACGCGGGCCTACCCTGATCGGTTTGTGGGCATTGCGACGGTGGACCTCGACAAGCCCGTGGAGGCCGTCGAGATGCTCGAGAAGGCCGTGTGTGAGTACGGCTTCAAGGGTCTTAAAGTGTTGGGTACCGCACGCGTTCTTCTCCACCCCAGAGCTCTGGTTTCAGCGCATTGAACTGACAGTGAGATGCAACAGGCTGGCTGTGGAAGCTTCCGCCCAATGACAAGCTCTACTACCCTCTCTACGGTACGCCTGGCCCAGGGCCACGTGCTCGTTTTGTAGGGACTTCAAGCTCATCTCACCGCTCTCAACCCAACAGTGAAGTGCACCCAGTTGGGCATTCCGTTCTGTCCTCAGGTTGGCCACACAGGACCCCTGATGCCGTCCGAGCCGGGCCGGTGCGCCACCGAGTCCCTGCTGCGGGCTCGCGCTGCGAACACTACTTGGGCTGCTGATGATGATTGTTGTTTGGTGGCCATTGATGTACTTTAGGCCGGTCCCTTACTTGGAGGAGGTGGCGCTGACCTTCCCTGACCTCAAGATCGTGGGCGGACACATCGGCCATCCGTGGACCGAGGAGATGATCAACCTCGCGTGGAAGTTTGACAACGTGTACATCGGTGCGCTGTTGAACCCTGCTGGCTGGGTCTTCTTCATGTTGGCACAGTGCTCACACACGGTGGCGGGTCGGGGTCCAACCGTGCAGACACCTCGGCCTACTTGCCGCGCTACTACCCGAAGCCGTTGGTCCATTTCATGACCACGCACGGGCGAGACAAGGTCCTGTTCGGCACCAACTTCCCGCAGCTCAGCTGGAAGCGCTGTGTGGAGAGCGTGCAGCGCGACCTGCGTCTCGCGCCCGAGATCTACGAGCGCTTCATGTGGAAGAACGCCTGTAATGTGTTCGGCCTCGACGAACGACAACCAGCACCGTCGCTCTCGATCGAGCACCACAACGCCAAGCTGTAAGAGCGGAAGCTACAGCAAACACTGTTCTCATAAAGCCCGGCCGAACACATGTGAACAGGCCTCACGACGAGGGTTCCTTCTTGGCGGTGCCGACCACAACGAGCCACGGGCGCACTTCGTGGCGTGTGACGAGGCCGGCCTTGACGTAGGGGTCGTCATGAGCGAAGCGATGGACGTCGTCGGCGGTATCGGTGCGGAGGACGATCAAGCCGCCGCTGGCGTCTTCCCACGCGCCGCCGGCCACCAGGCGGCCGTCGTCCTCGTACTGCTTGACGTAGGCCAGGTGCGCCGCGCGATGGGGCGCACGCTTCTCGAGAATGCCGTCCACGTAGGTGTACATGAGCGCATGCAGCTTGTCAACTGTGGGCGCGGCAGCTGGCGTCCCCGTGGCACCTTTGAACCAGTCGAAGACCGCAGGTGAACGATAACAGATTCACTTGGTTGTGGGGGGGGGAGGAGCACACAAGGAGCAAGTCGTACCTGAGGCAGTGGAGAAAACTCTGGCTCCGGCCTGGGCGGGCACAAGGCGGCCAGCAGCGCTGTCAAGGCAAGGTGCGGCAGTCCTCACTCGTTGCATGACGGAAACAAGATTAATCAAAATAGTTAAAGATGAATCCATGCAGGGGTATTTAACGCCAAAGTTGCGGCGATAATTTGCAGGGGATACCGGACCCCTTGTGGCGGCGACAATTCGCAGGGGATACCGGGCCCCTTGTGGCGATAATTCCCCTGAGGGCTGAAATTGGAGCAAGCCACATGGTAGGTCAAGAATCTCACACGATTTTAGCACAACAAAAATCAGTGCCCACCAGTAATGGTGCTTATTGTTGGGGTTGGGGCTGAGGGCCACAGGAGGGTTAAAGTTGAGGGTGATACTGCCTTGGACAGTCACCTCCACATTGAAGACCCAATTGGTCACCTTGCTTGTGACCACAGGTGTGACCATAAGCTTGTGATGGGGAGGGATGATGTAAGGGTCATTGACTGTCACACTGTGCAGGGTGATTCCCTTGCTACCCTGAGCTGTTGCAGGGAAACATAACATAACATCTGCATGGAGGGCAAAGGTGGCATTGTCTGGAAGTTTGGTTCAATATTCCAGCCAGGCACACTACCCACAGACCAACCACCCTTGACACCTTCCTTCAGTGTCCAGTGGCTCTCTCCTGAGTAGGTATTGGTGTATTGGATCTTCTTCATGACTGTGCTGAGGTTGGCAGTTGGTGGATCTTGGGATTGCCATTGCTGTGCCAATTGGCACCTGCAGGAGGATTGCACTGTGATTGGGTCTCAGTTGGAAGACATGGTGGTCACAATCCAGCTACACTGTTGGATGCTCATGATCACTGTGTACATGCTTCTTCTGGAGGGTCTGCATGATTGGACAGACTGCATCCAGGAATGTGAATGACATGACAGCATGGGGTGGCTCAACACTGCATGTTGGGTGGCCAACAGCATGTGATTGGATGCTGCCAGGGATGGCATGCTCATGCCCAGTGTGTGGCTTGAGCTGCGCAGCCACATGCTTGGCCAGAACCTCATGTGACACTATCTAGGGAAAATGTACTAGTTTATTTGCCTTGTGTCTCTGGATCACCACTGTTGTGATGCCTGTGTGGAACCTGCAGGGTGTGATCAACTGCTTGGGCAAGGGGCCAAACAACTTGGTTGTGATGTACATGCTGCTGTCCCAGCAATTGTTGAAGAGTGCACAGGCAGCTGGTTGACAACCTTGCACATGGTCAGGTGGAAGGATCTGGATGGCTGAATGTGTGCATTGTGAGGTAGGATTGGGTGATGAACACCACAGTCTTGTCATCATTGCCCAGTATGGCGTTTCAAGTCACATGCCCCATGAACTTGTCTGTTGGCACAACATTGGAGAGGTAGGCAGTACTGGGATCCTTGCACTTGATACCCCAACACTGCCCATTGTTGAACATGGCGTAGGGCACAATCTTGGCCAACCACTGGCTGCATTCACTGGCAGAGAACTTGTATTGGCATAGTGACACAAGTGGAGAGGCTCCATGCACAATGTAAGATCACATGCCACAATCCATGTTCAAATGTGGTGGTCATAGACCAAGTCATTTATTCTGGTGGCATGGGGGGGCAGCACACCAGCGCTCGTGTCTTCAATCTTGGATTGCATGCACAAAGGGTGTGCTGGACATGTTGAGACGCCAATTGCAGATCATCAAGATCGCCTCATGGGGATCTGCCTTGATTCACTTTCAGATTATTGACAATCGTGATAAGGCAGTTGTTGCCAATGTCTTGTATGTGGAGCAAATGACGGATCTTGAGTGGACGATCGCTGAACGACACATGTCCGAGGCTCTCTATCACTTGGCCGAGTTTTGTGAACATGAAGAAACCACCGAGTTCGTCCTGTGGACATCGACGCTCTTCCAGTCACGGAACGGTACCCAAGAGGTGGCCTGCGTCGCTGGATACAACGAAAACGAAGCGATCACATCGCTGCATCCCTCCGGGCAGGATATTCTGTCCAGACACCAATCATATACCCACGCAGCCCCATCCGCAAAGCGCCGGAGGCGAGCGCGAATGCGTCCTTTGTCGGCAAGCCTCGCGGGGCAGCGATGGCCAGGATTGGACCGCCAAGAAGGTGCGCAAGCCACGGGGAGGATACACGCACCGGTGGGTGCGCATCCAGCACCTCATGCGGGCCGCCTACACCATCAACCGCCATTTCCCGACGCCCCGCCTTTCGATGTTCAATGCCCCGCGAACCACCAGCGACATTCGCGCCGAGATCGGCATCGAACAGCGACAGGGCCAGCGACCGCACATGGAGGACGTGACGTTTGTGGCGTGTGGCCGATGGACGCCGCCGGATCTTTGCTTTGGGGGTGTCGGACGGACACGGAGGCGACGCCACCTCGCGAGTGCTGCGCAAGGTCCTGCCCGAGTGCATCGCGTACAACCAGGGCGACGACGCCGATTTTATTTTGTTTTCTTTTGCTTGCTGCTTCAGCTCTGCTCCGTTGCGCTGGACGGGTCTTCCTTGGCCTTGTACTTGGCCCCTGGGTAGACGGGGTAGCCATAGGGACTGTACACTGGAGGCGGGGGGTACATCGGCGGCGCTGGCCCCGGCGCGACCGGCACGTAGTGCTGTAGTTGTTGGACGGAGGAAAGTGTCAGTGTGGTCAAGCAGTGTTGATGAGAGTGGTACCATTCTGTTGGAGCCCATCAGGGTGAGGAACTCCATGATGCTGGGCAAGCGGAAGTTGAGGATCATGTCGCCCAGCATGCCACGGTCCGTCGTCTCGCCCGTCTCGCCGCGCTGCTGCTTCTCGCTCAGTTCCTGGTACTGCTTGAGCGCCTCGTCCACCTCACCACGCGTCATCCCGTATTGCTGTCCCCGATCGCCAGTGAGCATTCAATGCAGGGTGGGAGCTCTTACGTTCGGACATGATCATACCTGGCCGTGGTTGTAGAGTTCTTCCGGGTGGTGGTCACCGTACAGCGAAGGCGTCCCGCGTGGTTGAGCAGGATAGGCGCCAGCAGGAGGGCCTGCGCTGTACTGGTCCATGGAGCAGTAGCCCGAACCCATGCAGCCAGGAGGCGGAGGGTAGCTCGGGGCGCCATAGCCGTACGCTAGGGGTGGATAGTCCCCATACTGAGTCATTGGACCTAGATCAGCAACCAACACAGACAATGATCAATACAAATGGCTGAGGAGAGGGTACAGAAGGGTTGATGGGGTAGCCGGCAGGGTCCACGAAGCCACTCTGCGGGCCAGGAGGGTACATCGGGTAGCTCATGTTGAAGTTAGGGCTGTCTGGGCGTGAGAAGGGGATGGTGGTATGTGAAGTGGTTCTGCTAAAGGTTAGGCGAAGCCGCTGACTGCGAACCATGTCAATGTGTCACAAAGCTGTCGTCACCCGTCGCAAGCTGACCTCCCAAGGGCTTGTTGTTGAAGTCCCTACGAGCGCGATAGAGTTGTCCATCAGCCACCAGGAAAGCCAGGGTTTAGATCTTCGGAACTAATTGGCGCTGGCCAGAGGCCTGAATGTGGCGCCAAGGAACTCTTCTGTCTGGCCGAGCTTGAGGCCCGGAGGTCAACTCCCGGCCAGAGAATTCCTTGTTCGTGTGACCCATGCACTGCATCTTCCCTGTTGAGTGTTGACCGGCCCACCCTAGGCTACTCAAGAGAGTTGAGTGTTGACCGGCCACTCAAAAGACAGATCTCTGGTCTCAACAGATCTCAGACGGGGAGCAGCTCCGTGCCAACTAGTTTTGAGGGGAAGTTGGCGTTTGTGGAGGGGGGGGGGCGAAGACAATCAAGTGCCACAAAGGGAAATGCATTTTCTCCTTCCCTCTTGCTCTCACGAGGGTGGAGAGGGAAACACAACGCGCTCGCGTTAGTAGGGGGGCATGCCGCCGCCCATGCCCATGCCGCCAGGCGGGTACTGTTGCTGGCCCATGCCCATGCCCATGCCGCCAGGAGGGTACTGTTGCTGGTCCATGCCCATTCCGCCGCCCGGCGGGTACTGTTGCTGGCCCATGCCCGTTCCCATGGCGCCCATGCCACCCGGAGCTCCATATTGCTGTAGCGTGGAGCGCACAGTGAGCGAACACACACAGAGTGCAGCAGGTAAGTGCTTCATACCATCTTGTTCCTGCCGATCAGGGTGAGGAACTCTTTGATGGTTGGCAACTGCACAAGGAAAAGAGGTTATTAGGCATTGTTAGACATTGTCGTTGGGAGAAGGAGCAGGCAGAGTACTCGGCCAGTGGAGAGCGAGTTGGCTAGGATGCGGCTGAGATTGCCCATAAGTTGATCGTTGACGACGCCACCAGCGCCTGCGCCAGTGCCTGTGCTCGACTGTCCAAAGATGCGACGGAGGAGGTTCTGGAGGGTGCCGCCCGATCCGAGCGAGGCCAGCATGCCGCGGTCCATGTTGCTCATCTCCTGGTAGGTTTGCAGCGCGGCATCCACTTCGCCTCGGCTGAGCCCGTATTGCTGTCGCCCATCGTGGTGAGTCGAGGGGCGAAAACGCAGCTCGCGCAAGCACATGAGGAGATGACAGTACCTGGGCGTGAGCGTAGAGATCGTTGGTGTTGCCACCGAAGGCGGAGGAGGCGCCGCCCATCGGGAGGTTACTGCCGACCGGGGGAGGAGGATAGGCGCCCGCAGCGGAGGCACCGTAGGGGTCCGCGGGACCGCCCACGCCGGGCAACATCGGGGGATAAGCAGCGCCGCCTGCGGCGAGACCAGTCGGCGCGCCAGGGTAGCCACCCATCATGGGGTTCTAAGGAATGGAGTCATGACTCATGATCCCTGAGCAATCCTGCGCCCCAAGGAGAAAGACCAGAAGACGAACCTGTGGTTTGATGCTGTAGCCGGCAGCGTCAACGGGGCCACTCTGCAGGCCGGGCATCGGGAAGCTGCTGCCAGCGGGAGGGGCCTGAAGGCCGCTCATACTGGAAGGATACTGATAGCTCATTGTAGTGTGGTGAAGTTGTTGTAATGTGGGGCTTTGTGGTCGCTGTTGTTAGTCGTTTGTAGTAGCTGTACCGTGGGGAGAAGTTATCGGAAAGCTGACGGCGTGGGAGGTCTGCCGAAAGAGGGAAGCCAGAGCGGTCTCGGGTAGAGCTCACAGAGACAAGCCGGCACGGTGACATGTGGGCCACCGCCGGCAGATGTCGAAAGCGCATCCACTGAAAATCAAACGACAATTGCCGTAAACGTGACTACATTCCATTCATAGTCATTCCAAACATTCTTAACACACGCCTTCACTCGAACCCGATCATGCTGCTGATCAAAAACCTGCACAGTGGAGGCAGAGTCAGGACGACACACGACACGACACGACGCGAGGACAACGTACCGTTTGTAGATGGACATGAACTTGGCCACGAACGCCTCGAGGTGGAAGATGGCCTTGCTGCCCATTTGCATGCGGTGCTCCTGCACGTCAATCCCGACCATCAACACGGGCACTGGCGTCTCGGTAGCAGAGGAAAAGAGGTGGGCGAGGAGGTGAAGGTGAAGCGTACGTAGAAGGCGGCCCAACGAATGACCTCATACTTGACGGAGGTGTCCAGCTTCTTCAGGAGCTCCAGTGCAAGTTTCTGTCGGTCGGTCACGCACGGAAGTGTCAAGTGGGTTTAACGAACTACTACTCAAGGCTACAGAAAGGACGAACCTTGATGATGACCTCTGGGGGGATGCAGTGGCTGAGAAGTTCGTACAGCTGGTTGCGAACGTCCATCAACCTACGGCCATACAAGCCCAACACAGACGCGCGTCAGTCTCTGCGCCAGGGTCAAGTAGAGACGAGACGTTTCGGCAACGAGCTACCTCTTGGGGCTCTGCTCGTCAATGATGAACTGGGCCAGACGGACGATGAACTCCTCCCAGTCCGTCATCTCGACTCGCTGTCCTTTCTCAAAGGGGTACCTGCCAGGTGGCCACCCAATGGCGGTGAGACAAGAATGGAGCAAGCCGGTTCAGATCGTCCAGAGTATGACATAAGGAGAGCAACGCACTTCGCTGTGTGGGTGGCCTGGAGCATCAGGATGGCCTTACGCAAATTCCTGTCGGACTGCACGGCAATCGATCGGGCCAGCTCGGGAGGCAGGGTGATGCCCTCCTTCTTGCTGATCGCTTGCAAGGATTTGGTGACCTGCCAACCCGGCCGTCAAGTCAATACAGCACGATTGACACTCCTCGCGGCAAGCGCGCACATCACAAACAGTTACGGCGGGCTTACCTCGTCGAGCGAGGGAGCGGCAACTCGGATCATCAAGCATCGCGAGCGAACAGGATCAATTACCTGGCGATAGGTCACTCGAGAACTTCAGTTTGCTGTCGTTTTCAGTGCAAGTGCAGAGCAAGACCTCTTCCCGTACCTTGGACGTGGAGTTGCAGCAGAGGATGAGGCGGCACACCGACATGTACTTCTCCATTGTTCGGCGCAGGGCGTGCTGGGCCTCCTTGGATAATCGCTCAACCTCATTCAGCACCACCACTGAAGAAGTGTTGCTTAGTCACAGATCAAAAGCTAAAAGTGTATGGGTAGGGAGCTGAATGTACCCTTAAAGGGTGGTTTGTTAGTGGTATCAAGCGGAGGGCTCTGCGCAATCTCCTTGATCACCTCCTGCACTACGAGCCTGTCGTGGTAGCCCGCATCGGAGGGGTTGAGCTCGATGTGGTACGCGCTGCTCACGATGCTCAGCTCGATCGTTGTGCTGCTGGGAAGCTGAAGAGCAAGAAGGCAATGGTGAGCTTCAACAAAGCTGCTCATGAACTGCAGCTATGGGGAAAGAGGCACACCTTAAAGTCTCTGTGATCGATTTTCAGCTGAAAGCAGGCCGAGTGAAGGCATGAAGGTCAGCAACAAGCGCAGATGGTGCTCTCAAACGTGAGATCAAAGGCGAATTACCTTTTCCACACCGGCATCGAACAATTCACGAAGAAGGGCCATGATTCGGGTCTTCTTGCCGGCTCCGGTGGGGCCAAAGAAAAGCAGATGCGGGAAATCCCCTGCAGTGGCCTGGGGATGACATAACGAATGCTCATCAGCATTTGCCAGCAGACTCTCAATCGCCCGCAATTTCTGAGTGAAAGAAGCGAACCATTTTCTGCAGCTGGTTGGTCAGAGGCTCATGATAGTCCAGCTGCGCGAGTTGGCGCGGTCGGTGCTTATCAACCCACAACATTCGCAAGCGAATCCTAATACTTGGGGCAAAGTAAATGGTGCCCGATGAATCCAGCGATTGTTGCGCCTGCGTTTCCCGCCAAAAGCAGAAGTCGACTTTAAACTAATTTATAAAAGTTTCCTCGAAAGTGCGACAAGAAAAGCTGTTAACGGTCGCAAAGGCCAAACAAAGCTACTGGCAGTAGAGCTGTGTCCGGAGTTAAGTTTTTTGGTTATATGTTTAACTGGAATGCAAAACATGTGCCGACAATGCTGCAAAATTTGTGCACAAACAGATAAACGTCGACAGGGCGGGATCGATTCTGGCCGCAGGAACTCAAAGCTGACAACATTTCCGCCGCCCGAGAACCGAGCGGAGCGACCGTGTGACCGCCTTCCACCACAGCTTCGGCCGGACCGTGCTGCGCAAGTACGACATCTGCGGCATTGTCGGGAAGACGCTGCAGCTGGAGGATGCCTTTGCCATCGGCTGCTGCTTCGGCAGCATGGTCGCCCGCGCTGGCGGATCAAAGGTCACGGTCGGCTATGACGGCCGGCTCTCCCAGTGTGATTGGCGACAGTGCTTTGTGAGTTGAATGTGCGGTCCTTTTATTTTGTGGTGCCTTCTCTTTTGCGAACAGGCACCACTCGCAAAAAGGAAAAATTACCTGAAAATTCTCAGAATTTCAGTGAGGTTGTGCGGTGTTGTGGCCAACCAAGGAATGCCCGAAACCGTTAGAACTGTTTAACCACATTCTTTCACGGTTAGGTTAATCTTAACTCCGGACACAGCTCTAACTGGCAGTTATAATATTAGCAATGGAGGAGGCAACTGATCGAGCCGACGTCGAGAAGATTACGATGAGCTCACCCTCCACAGCATTCATCAAACGCAGACCGCGTCGCCCGTCAAATTCGACGAATGGCAGCATTGCAACATCGAGCACCGATTTGTCGGCCATCATGTCTGGCACGGACCGCCCTGAGGTGCCCAGCATCCTTGTGAGTTCGCCTACGCGTCAAGAGCACGATCTGCCGGCCGATGCGGGTGCCCGAACCCCCACCACGCCCTCCTCGCCTTTCTCCTCGGGTGCCCTCCCGACGTCGGCTGCACCTTCTCCCAGCGTCAGGGTGCCGCCTTCGCCCTTCAGCCCTCCCCTTTCTTCGCGCGCTCGGCCCACGCGCACCGCGGCGGGCGGTGCTTCGCCGCTGGCTTCACCCGCCTCGCCCGCGGCTGCCGACACTGTCTCTACAGTGACTTCCACCCTCAGCCGGTTCACAGCCCACCGCCCCTACCGCACCCCAGACATGGGCCTCGAGGTGCTCCAGGTCGACGTGGACACTGGTACACCACCTTCCACCTTCTGTCACGTTTCGTTGTTGCTTGGTCTGGGTCAACCACGCTATTTCCACGTCAGCGAATGGCAGATTCAGTGGTTGGCAATGTATTGACCAATCTGGCCCTCTTCATTTTGCATTGCAGCAAAGGTGAATCCCACCTATACGGTGCATCTGGAGGGCGAGTGCACACTCAACACGACGCCGGAGACGAGGAAGGACATTCAGGAGCATCCGCGAGCCGCCCAGCTGCTCAAGGCTAACAAGGACCTGGTCAAGGGCTTCGCCGGCGCCACACTGAAGCTGCGGTGCGTAACTTGGCCCAGTCAGCCGTTCAGCTCGCGCGCCAGTTAAAGCTAATCATCAAGCCCTGGTTCACCACAGATTCGATTTCGTGCACAAGGACACCAAGCAAATGGAGCACCACTTCGCCACCGGCGTCGCTGTGGCTCCCAACCTCGTGCTGACTGTGAGGTGAGTCGTAGCGACAAGAGTTGCTGTTATGCGTGGCGCGTCTCCTAACGCTGTGTTTGTACTCGTTCGTGCCCTAGACACCACCTCTTCCACCCGGTCATAGAGAAGCGAAACGATTACGTCGTCCGAGAGCACGTGCTGGCCCGGGTCGACTCTGACAACTCGCGCATGGCCGGGCTCCGCGTGTGCCGCACGCACCCCGAACTCTACAAGGATCCGCCACTGTGGTTCGGCACCGAGCTCAACTGGACCGACATCAACAAGATGCCGTCCGACATCGACCCCATGTCGACCTTCCGCGAGCGGTCGGCCGAGCACTGGGTGTGGCGCGACTTTGTCTTCCTGCGGATCACCACGCCCACCGATCTCCTCCTTCCTCCGCCCTATTTCCTGCCCGATGTACCCTACGCTCCTGCTCTCGCCGTCACTTACTCGCTGCCCCACCGTACGGCGATCGCTCATCACAGCCATTCATGCAGACCGACGTCTTCACGCAAGAGCCGGTGATGGTGGGCGGCTTCGCGGTCGGGGAGGCAGACCCGGACCGTCTCCTTGGGAAATACGATAGCTATGTGAGGGTAGCGGCTCGCCTTCTGCTCTCTTCCGTTGCGCCTCTCTCTCGCTCAACTCCCTTGATCGCTTGTCTGGTGCAGGTGTACCAGCAAGCCTCGAAGCTGAAGCGGCTTCCCTTCTTCAACTCGAGAGCTGCCGACACCTGGCCTGAATTCGTACATTCCATGTTCCACCACTATCCCAAGCGCAACATTGTCGTATCGCTGGGCACGGTACCCACCACCTCCACATTTGCATCTTGCCGGACTCTAGTCGATTATCGGCCTAGCTTGCTCACTCAATTTTGTTACCGGTTCTCTTGCTCGTCAGGTGCACGAGAGCTCATCCCAGCGCCTCGGATTGTACAACGGCAGCGCGGAAGTGGGGATGGCCGGCGGCCCTGTTTCGCCGATCGTCGAAGCAGCCCGGAAACACGATGTCACCCTCCCACTCTGGGGCATACGTACATCTCTCTTTCTCTCCCCTTTCGCCTCACCGTCTTGCCTTCTTCTTACGCGTTCGCTTCGTACACTGAACAACGCAGACGCGGGCCGATTCACCGACGGACTGCACAACGTGTTCTTGTCGGTCGAGCATCCGCTATTCATCGTGCAGTACGCCTACACCATGCTCACGCACTTCCTCTCCGAGCCGCAATACGACGTGCCGGAGTACGTGGAGTTCAAGAAGCGGCTGTGGAACTATCTCAACTACTTCGACTGGCTCGATGTTTACTGGTACCCTGGAAGCACTCTCCATGAGAGACACACACAGCCAGACTTACTGGCATGCCCCCACTCGCGCGCAGTGACAATCTGAGACGCAACGTGCACTCGGCGCTGGCCAAGTCGCAGTACGAGGAACTGTCCTCGCTTCCCCCGCCAAAGGACCAAACCGCTGTCGCGTTTAGGTAAAGCACCCATGTGCGCGGTGTGTTGTGGTGGGTGTGTGGTTTCCTGGATCTGCGAACTCGGCTGAATGAGTTCCCAATCAGAGGGAAAGAGGAGCTCGAGGAGGTTCAGGAGGAGGCCGCCACCTCCCTCGTCACACCCAAGCGCAAGCGGGAGGGAGGATCGAGGCGCACCAAAGCCACAAAGACGAAGAAGGCCAAGAAGCCAAACGAGGCCGAGGAGGAAGAGAGCCCCGAGTTGGACACCACAAACCTCCCCGTGTTGGACGATATGACCACCGATCAGGTACACACTCCTCCCTCTCCTTGACAGCATCGTCGCGGGCTCATGTTTTGATTCTTCTTCTTCTTCTGTTGTTGTTGTTGGAACAGCTGCGTCTTGAGCTCCGACGGCGAGGCCAGCGAACGTCGGGCGCGAAGAACGAACTGGTGGCGCGGTTGCGGAAGGCGCGGGAAGAAGGCGACGCCGCCACGTCAACCAAGCGAGGCCAACCTCCGAAGTGGGGAAACCTCAAGGCCATGAGCGAGGACGAAGGCGAGGTTGAACACCACGACAACGAGAAGAAGAGCGAAGAAGAGAGCGAAGAAGAAGAAGAGTAGCGACGGCCTTCAGTCGCACAAAAAAGAAAAGAGAAATGAAAAAGAAAAGAAAAAAGAATGAAAAGCGAGACGTGGCACACGTGCTAAGGTAAAGAGGCAAGATGAGGGGAAGGCCGCCGGCGCATCATATGCGGGCGCGTCGCACCATGTGGTGGACGCTGCCCTTCCTCGTATTCTTCGTTCTCCTCGCCCTCTTCCTCTTTCTCATCTTCCAGCGGACCACTAGTACCACCTCCGGAGGCATCGGATCCTCGCCCGCCACCTCCTCCGCCCCCTTCGAAGCCAGCGTGGAGCGACCAGTCGAGGAGGAGGTGGAGGGAAAGAAGAACGAAGAGCCGACCAAGGCGCCTCCAGCGGCCGTGACGACTCCAGCCGCCGCCGAGGTCGCATCTCCTTCTCCGGCGCAGATGAAAGCGGAAACGCAGAAGAAGAAGAACCAAACCACCACCAAGACGTCGGTGACGAGAAGGAAGGAGCAGGTGGCCACGGGGCAAGTGCTGGTGGTGGGCGGTGTGGACGACCTGGTGGCCACCTATGCCGCGAACGAGAAGGACGACCGGCAACGAGCAGCCAGCGAGGCAGCGGACCCCGTCGAGTCGGCGAGCTTGAGCGGAGCGGCACTGGTCGCGCGGCACCTCGTCGCAGCTGATGGCGAGGCCACGGCGGAACGCAGAGGCGATGGCAACGTGCTGGCTGCTTACCGTCACTGCCACGGCTCAGACGTCCCTCTCCCCCTCCCGCCGTTTTCGTTCTTTTTTATTATTTATTTTATTATTTATTTATGTTTTTAATCTATTTTATTGATTTATAATTTTTAAAAAATTTCCATTTATTTTGTATATGCCAATGCAGGGGGAGAGGGAGCCGGTGGGGGTCTACTACTGCAATGAAAAGGTGGACCCGGAGCACTGGGTCAAGTGCGTTGTCAACGCGTGGTCACTGCACCATCTCCTGGGCGCAAGGTACCCAGCACACCTTGTTCCTTGACTCACGTCGCACTGTGGTGGGCTGATCCGCTTTCTGTGGCGGCGCACCACCTCAGCATTCCTCCGATCAAGACGCTCGCAGCGCCAGTCGAGCCATCACCGTGGGGCATGGGTACCTGCCCCAATGTCGCTCTCATGCGCAGTCACCTCGGGGGATCTGATCTCGTGGTGTTCGGTGCAGCCATGTTCGAGGCCATGTTTCCTGGCATCACCTTTGTGGCGCCGCCCTCGGCCGGTAAATGTGCGGTCGCCGACCTGAACTCGCTGCAGCTGTGGCGGACCGAAGAACCAGCCACACCCGTACCCCCTCCCTTGGCGCGCACCCCCACACACAAGAGAGAGAGAGATCTCAGACCCTGGGTCGTTGGTTCTTTACTTGACGTTCAGCAGCTTACGACTTTTATCATCGTTGCAGACTTTCCATTCGGTCGACGCTGCGCTGGCGTTCAAGGAATTGTTCTATGAGCGCGTGCAGAGGCCGCCACACACGAGACTCCCCGGCCAGGTATGGTATCTCTCTGTCTGTGCGTTTGGCAGGTCATCGCAGGCAAGTCTCACACTCGCGGTTCCTACCTAGGTGACACTCCTGGTGCAGAAGCAAGCCACCATTCTCAACGAATTTGATCTGGCTTACCTGCTCGCCGAAGGTAAACAACATGGGCTGCTTGTGACGCGCAACAACAACAACAACAACAACAACAACAACAACAACAACACACGCACACGCACACACCACTAACAACGCACATAATGATGATGTGATATGCAGTTACCCACATGCCGATCGCCATAGTCGACTTGGACAAGCTGCCCGTGCTCGACCAGGTGCTGCCAGCTCCCTGCCGATCTCCCCCTCTCTTTCTTTTTCCTGCGTGCTTACCAGCTTTCGAGCAGGTTCGTTTGATGTCGAACACGGGCATCTTGGTCGGCATGCACGGAGCCGGCTTCGTCAATGCGCTCTTCCTGCCGCGGGGCGCCGTGACCGTGGAGATGTTCGCTGGCCGGTACTACAGCTCCGTGTACGGCCGGTACGCCGCGCCGGGCGGGGTCTCCGCCTATTCCTACCACGAACCAGGGGTGAGCTCGGTCACATCATACACCCCAAGACCAACGCAGCAGAACTGGCGGTACTTC
>NW_004457689.1:25572-28143 GCF_000313135.1 Acanthamoeba castellanii str. Neff | reverse complement strand
CAACAACAACAACAACAACAACAACAACAACAACAACACACGCACACGCACACACCACTAACAACGCACATAATGATGATGTGATATGCAGTTACCCACATGCCGATCGCCATAGTCGACTTGGACAAGCTGCCCGTGCTCGACCAGGTGCTGCCAGCTCCCTGCCGATCTCCCCCTCTCTTTCTTTTTCCTGCGTGCTTACCAGCTTTCGAGCAGGTTCGTTTGATGTCGAACACGGGCATCTTGGTCGGCATGCACGGAGCCGGCTTCGTCAATGCGCTCTTCCTGCCGCGGGGCGCCGTGACCGTGGAGATGTTCGCTGGCCGGTACTACAGCTCCGTGTACGGCCGGTACGCCGCGCCGGGCGGGGTCTCCGCCTATTCCTACCACGAACCAGGGGTGAGCTCGGTCACATCATCACCCCAAGACCAAGCAGCAGAACTGGCGGTACTTTCTTTCTTCTTTAGCTCTGATTGATGGTCTGCAAGTCCATGGTGAGGTGATTGAAGCGTCTATTCTGCGTAGGTGTCGCTTGAGTCGTTCCGCGTGGTCATGCAGAAGGCGGTACAGGCCTGGCGCGATAACAACCAACTGTATTACCATCAAGTCGGCACGCCTGCTGCATGAGAAACACTGATTTCTGACAAATAAACAGATGTCAGCCTGTCCACGCCTTGAGCCATAACATAACCACAAGTGATGTGTCTGCGGGAGAAGGTCGACCTGCTGTCCTCAATTTAGATGAAGAAGCGGTGCCCAACAAAATCCGGCCAGCTACCCAGCAAAAGGGAAATCCTTTTTCTCGTGGCGAAAACCCCAATAATCGCAAAATTCGTTTGTGATATCGATATCAATATGTTGAGGGCGAAGGTGCTACCCCAGATTCTGGCTCAGGCCAACACCAACGGCGTGCAGGGCACCATGTACGCAGATTTTCCGCCATTCGTTTTGTTTGCTGATGAACGATCGAATTAATTCCTTGTGGGTTCATCAATCTTTTGGATCTCTGCCGGCAGCCTGCTCAACGAAGAGGGTTCGCTCTTGGCTTCAACTGGCGCGGGAGATCACGTTGTTGTGGCGGCTATTGCCTCCAACGTGTGGGCTCAGTTCCAGAAGCTCGGCAACCAGGACCTCGAGTACATGCTTTTCGATTGCGAGGTACCATCTTGTAGAACTTCAATTCATAGACAAGTCCCTTTTTAAACAATCTCATCTTTTCCTCTTCACCTCGCAGCAAGGGCGAGTTGTGATGACCAAGGTGAGCACCCACCTGCTGTGCCTCTACAGCGACAAGTCCGCCGAGTTCGGCATGCTCAAGCGCAAGGTTGCACCCCCCTCTCTTCTCGTTTCGTTGCTTCTCGACGTTGACGTCTTCTTCCTCGGTATCTGCAGGCTCAGGTGCTGCGAGAGTATCTGCAGGAGCCCTTGCAGCAGGTGTTCTAGGCCCGCGACATGATTAAACCTTAGCTTGTCCGGCCGCACACGTACATAGCACCGCACCGCACCGCACACACACGTCGTGACACGACACACACACACACACACACGAAGAGAGAGATATGAAGTGGGAGGACGGAGATAGGTGAAAGGTTGTATTTACACGCGACCGCAAGGGTGGATCCTCATCCAAGGCTCTCAGAGGCCGTAGTAGGTCATGCCGAGCTTGTTGCCGTAGTGGCCGCCGCCCGAGGTCTGAAACTCGACCAACTCGATGTCCGGCTGGCTTCGGTCCCCGTCCGCGGCGCACCTGAGCTCGACGCACCAATTTCCCTGCGCCCAGCACAGCAGCAGCAGCGGTCAGTTGCCCTCTCCCCGTGAACTGCACCGCACTTCACCGCACACAACAGCGCCGACGCGAGGGGCGGTCAAGTTGTTGCTTACCTTGTAGTCAAAAGTTTCCGTCTCGCCGCACTTGAGGACGTGCGTGGCGATCACCTTCTCCCCGCCGCTGCTCGCACCCCCCCCCCAAGATGACGATCAGACACCGCGATGTGAAGAGAAGGAAAGTGAAAGTGTAGTGTACCGTGGTTGGGAGGAGAGGACGATGTCCTGCGTGCCGGCGTTACGGAGGGTGACGAAGCCCGTGGCCGAGGTGACGAGGTACGAGTGCGATGGCGGGAACACCAGGTACCACCCGGCGTCCTTGTAATGCGGGCTGTTGTCCACCTTCTTCAACGCCTGGCCAGAGAGGATGCCGGCGGTCTCCTGCTCGTTGACGCCGAAGATGTTCTCGAGGAGGCCGATGCCGCCCCCGATCACGTTGCCCACGCCGTAGGGCCGCTCCCCGTTGCCCCTCCCCGTCTGTCCATTCGCGGCGTACGCATACCTGATCCGCGCGCCGCCACCACCATCGACGGCTTAGCAACACAATCGCACACGCACGCACGCACGCGCATGGCAACGAGGAGAGGAAGCAAGGAAGACCTTTTGCCCTTGTGGAGGTAGGTGATGAGATAGACGGGCGCGTAGAGGGAGGAGAAGCTGGGTCGGCCCTTGAAGGTGAGCTTGGTGAGGATGAGCTGCTGGATCTTCTGCGGGCTGTGCTCGCGCTTGATCTGCGCGCTGCACGCC
>NW_004457689.1:16407-21835 GCF_000313135.1 Acanthamoeba castellanii str. Neff | reverse complement strand
AATGTGTTAGTTATGCACCAGCCGCTCGTGGGCCTGTTGACCCTGCCCAGCGTGCCGGGACTGGACGTAGCTGGCATCGTGACGCAGTCGGTGAGGGCGTGACGACCTCCCAGCCGGGTGATCGAGTGTACTATCACGGCAACCTCCGCAATCCACACGGTACCACTGCCTTGACAGGGGACATGGCTACATCGTTACGTTGCCATCTAACCACCCGCACCAGGCGGTCTCGCCGATTACGCTGTGGTTAGTGCCCACACGGTTGCCCGCGTGCCCGAGAGCGTTAGCTTTGCCGCCGCCGCGGCTGTGCCGTGTGCGGGCTTCACCGCCTACCAGGCCCTCCACCGCAAGCTGCACGTGCAGAAAGGCCAGTCTATCCTCATCACTGCCGGTTCGGGCGGCGTGGGCGGATTCGCGATTCAGCTGGCCACGATCGCAGGACTCAAGCCGATCATCGCCACCTGCTCAGCCAGCAATGTCGACTATGTGCGCGCGCTTGGTGCTAACGAGGTCATCGACTACA
The DNA here is from genome assembly GCF_000313135.1 of Acanthamoeba castellanii str. Neff. Lineage (NCBI taxonomy): Eukaryota > Discosea > Longamoebia > Acanthamoebidae > Acanthamoeba > Acanthamoeba castellanii. Next base: position 21,312 of record NW_004457689.1, on the reverse strand, counting down.
CCAGCGAGAACGTCGTCGAGCGTGTCCTAGCCATCACCGATGGTAGCCCGCCCGCAGCCTTCGTGTTCCACCCTGTCGGTCCTTACCACCCGTTTCTCGTTCGAATTTCAGGAGTCGGCGTGGATTGCGCGGTGGACTGTGTAAGCGGCGAGAGCGCTACGTCGCTGCTGCCTGCGATCGCCTTCAACGGCGGCATAGTGACCATCGTGGGCGAGGTGCAGGGTGCAGTGCCCGAACAGGGCCGCGCGATCTCGGTGCACGGTCTGGCCCTCGGTGGAGCCTACGGCAGTCCAAAGAGGTGCGCCCCTGCCGCCACCTGGCCCCTCGCCCTTCGCCCTCGCACATGACGTACAACATGTCCGATGTTCACGTGTGCACGAAATGCAGGTTCAAGGACCAGCAAGACCTGAAGACGATGGCCGACGAGATGATGTCTCTGCTGGCGGCCGGGCGGATCGCTCCCACGGTCTGCAAGCAGGTCGGCCTCGCCGACGTCCCGCAGGCCCTGAGAGACCTCGAAACGCGTCGCATCGTGGGCAAAATGGTGGTGGTCCCATGAGCATTTCGACGTGACGTCTTGCCACGTGGACCGTAAGGCTGTTGGAGGTCTTTGGCGAACGCGTAAGCCAAGGAGCCATCTTAAATGCGCACCAGGGCAGCGGTCAAAGGTTATCGGTTTTTAACATGTAAGTGGTCAGGTCGCACCATCTGACGCGACAGGTTGCAACACCAACCGGTAACTGGTAAATTGGTCTGTTGGCAAGGAGCCATTTTGGGTGCGGAGGTTCGCCTCTTCCGGAGCTGTTGATGGTCTGGGACTGAGAAACACTCACTGCTGCGAGCGTGCCAATCAGCAATCAAAAAGTTTGCCGAACAAGAAAACACGAAAGTACATAAAGCCAGACCGACTGCACCACAACACACCAACAAGACCGCCCAAGAGATGCAAAAGCCTTCGGACATGCACCGCTACTTGTCTCGCTTCTCCGTCACCCGCACTAACTCACCACTTGCTCAAGGGGACGAGGCCACTCGCCAAGCCAAGCTCTTGTCCGAGGTACAAGCGCCTGCATCTACCACTTCTCAAACCACCACTTGCTGGCTCTTCTTTTCTGAAGGTCGGACATCAATCTTTGTATGTGAACCTGAACTGACGATGGAATGCCCTAAAAGGTGGCTACCGTTGCCAACACCCTCACGAGGCTCCATCTGAAGCAGCAGCTGCGAGGCCGCTTGGGCGCGGAGGAGATGCGACTCATGACCACCTCTGCACACCTCCTCGAAATTGACCTCCTCCGCCTCCAGCACGACCTCTCCTCCTCTACCACACATCATCAGCCCGTCCCCGTCTCGCGTCCAGGCAGGAAGAAGCGCGTATCGCGCACCTTCGCCGACAAGGCGTGCCAGCACTGCAAGTCGCAGCACACAAGCCAGTGGCGCACCGGCCCCTCTGGCCCCTCCACGTACGTGAGCCGCCCCTCTCCTTCCATCTTACTCGATAGATATCTAAAGCGTCGGTGTTGATGGATCGGAAAAAATGACAAATTGAACTCAGAAATTTGCGAGGGAGGAGGAGGAAAGGCAATTGTTGGCCAAAACAAGACAAGTGTAGCTTCTAGGTGCCAGAAAGCAGGGCAGCTGGACTGTGGCACAGCTGACGTGGCGTGCGTGAAACGTGCAGGCTGTGCAACGCGTGCGGGATTCGGTACGCGAGAAATCGCAGGCGCAGCCGTGGAGAGGACGGTGACGGTGGTTCGCCAACTCACCTGGGCGATGAGGAGCCCGCAGCGTCCTCGGCCACCGTGCAGCCTCACTGCGCCCCTGGCAGCAGCAGCAGAGCCCCCGACACACCGCGGTCACCGCAGCGGTCGACGGTGTACGACCTCCTCAACTGAAAGAAAGGAATGAACCTTTTGGAGCCCTGTAAATACACTCCACATACCTTCTTCCTCGCTCGATAAGCGTAGTTTGGTTTGCGGGAATGCGGTGCGCCATTGGCTGCACTTGACATTCCCGAATTGGCCCTAGTAATCCGCACCTCAACTCGGGTTTTGGTGGTGGCTGGGCAAAACAACTACTCTTATTCTTCAGCAGGTCCTTGAGACGCGTGATGACCACCCGTCCAACGCAAATATCACTCACGCCTGCACAGCAAGCCAGGCTGCTCATCGAGGTGGGGACTCTTTCCTCTTTCTCCAGTACGAGGCTTGAAGGTAACCTAAAGGTGGGGCAGGTTGCAGTTGTTGCCAACCTCACTGCACGGCTCCAGCTCAAGCGCAGACATCTGGGCGGACGCTGAATACACGCGCGTGATGATGGCCTCCTCGACGTCGATCGGCCTCCTCCAGGACAGCATCTTCTTCAGCCCCTCCACCACCTCAAATCAAATAATGATCATCAAGCCAACACGCCCATGCGAAGCCCTGCGATCCGAAATAGGCGCGTGTCGCGCACATTTGCCAACAAGGCCTGTCTTCACTGCCACTCGCAACACACGAGTGGAGCACAGGTCACTCTGGACCCTCAACGTACGTTTCGCCCTTCTTCTTCTCTCTTGGTTGTCGAGTCGTCCATGCAAACACACCTGCATGGCGCACAGCCTCTGCAATGTGTGTGGCATCAGGTAACCGACAAAAGCCAACGGACGAGAACAGGCTCGCCTGTGAGTGGAGATGACCGCCATGCACGCCCGGGCCACCCAAGCAGCGCCACCGCCGGAAAGCGGCAGTGGTGAGTTACGCACCACCGCCGAGAGCCACGAACGACCTCCACGGCGGTCGAGTATCCACGACCTACTCTACTAGACCTCGAACCGGAATTACATTCAGCCACCACCACCATAACTACTCTTATTCTTACTCTGGCGGAGCAGATGTCTGCTTGGCCAGCAGGTCCTTGAGACGCGTGATGTGTTGCGTAATTCGGGTCGCGTGAGCCAACACCTGCACCTTCTCCTCCTGTTTGAGCCGATGACCCACGCGCTGCTCGAACTGCACGTGTGCGGCGATGTGACCGTACGGTCTCGCGTCAGCTCACGCACGGGGCACGTGTGTAGTTCTTTCACAACGGCCCGTAGCGGGAGTACCTTGTCAGGGTGCCAGCGAAGGAAGAGCGTACGCAGGAATTTCGTCTTGTCGTCCGCCGTGGTCTCCTCGGTCATGAAGTTGAAGCCTGGCCAAAGCAGCCGCACTGGTCAGCACCAACACGGGGGGGGGGCAATCCAGTGCAATCCAATGTCCGCCTTCCCTTGAGGGACGTGGGCGGTGCGGGAAAGGGGAAGGTACCGCCGAGAGTGTGGCCCGTCTCTTCGTCGCGTTCGATGTCAGGGAAGGGAATGTCGGCGAGGCCTGAAATCGAATGAAAGTGGCGATCAAAGTGCGCCATTGCATCGTGAGTGCACTTATCGGTGTGTCAGGTGCGCATCGGGTGGGAGGAAAGGTACCGAGATCGCTGGCCTCGTTGCCCTCCTTACGTCGCGCGTTGAGGGCCTCTTCGAACGCGACCCACTCGCGCTCGAGTCGCTTCCAATCGTCCGCCTGTCGCTTGGCCTCGACCTTCTGCCTCTGCGCCTCCCGCTCCTTCTCCTCGCGTTCGATCCTCTCCTTGGTCTCGCGCTCCTTCTCCCGCTCGCGCCGCTCCCGCTCCTTCCGCTCCTCCTCGCGTCGCTTGCGGGCCTTGGCGTCGTAGAAGTCGCCGTGGTCCTGGCCCCACCGCCGGCTGGCCTTCCGCCCCATCTCCTTCCGCACCCAGTCCTTCCACTCCTCCTCGCTCAGGTGGTTGCCGCCGCCGCCGCCGGCGTCCATATCGGCCCACTGGTCGTGCCACATGTGCCCGCCCTCGCTGGCGAACTCCTCGGCCAGCCGCTCGTTCCAGTCCTGTTCCTCTTGCTGTCGCCGCCACTTGTTCCGCTCCATCTCCTTCCAGCGCTCGAAGGCATCGCCGTCATCCGCAGTGCCTGGTCGCTTTCGCTTCTTCTTCGGCGTCTTCTTCCCCAATTCAGTGTAATCGAAGACGTGAAAGTCTTCCTCACCGTCTTGCTCATCGTCGTCATCGTCGCTCGGCTCCTCCTCCGCCTTCGGTTGTCGGCGCTTCGATGACGTGGCGTCTTCGTGTCGGCGAGGAGTGTCCCTCGCGTCGAAGCCGCCCGCCTTCATTCGCTCGTCCATGGCGCGCCACTCGGCCTCGCGTTGCTGTCGCTCGGCCTCAAGCTGCTCTCCCTTCCTGCGGAGGGCTTCGAATCCGATCTCGGTCGCCACGATGCCCAGTGCGTTCTTGATGCCGGTCTCGGCGCCGCTCCTGTGCAGCATGTGACAGATCTCTGCGCTCTCGTTCAGGCACGCGTAGTGGAGCGCCGTACTCGCATCCTGTGCCGAGAGTAAGTATGCGCGCACGACACGACACGACACGACACGACACGACACGACACGACACGACACAGGCGTGGGGGCACAGAGAGAGAAGGAAAGGAGTCATCACCTCCGAGCCAGAGACCAGGTTGACCATGTCCCGACCGAGGGTGTCGATGAGGTAGCGGCACAGCGTGGCATTGTTTTGCAGCACCGCCCTGTGCAGCAGCGTGCGTCCCGTCTCATCCACCACCAGCGTAGGGTCTGTACAAATAAATAAAATAAACAAATAAATAAATGCAAAACAAATAAAGACCAAAAGCATGCGCGACAAATCTTCAGGGGCGCACCTGTGCCCAAGCGGAGAAGACGGGCGGTGTAGTAGCGGACGTCATGCAGGGCTGCTGCAGATGTGGTGCTGGCTTTTTGCCCGCTGCCGCATCGGTTTATGGCCGCGAAGAGTCGCCCCGCTACCTTGGCCTCTTTGGTGGCATGTGGCGGCTCGGCGTCCTTTCTCTTCCTCCTTTTCTCCCTGTGCTCCTCCTTTTTTGTGCTTCTT
>NW_004457689.1:12681-14682 GCF_000313135.1 Acanthamoeba castellanii str. Neff | reverse complement strand
GTCGAGCTCGGGACGTGTGAGCCAGATCAGGCGCGGCGGTGTTGCCGCGGTCGTCGTCCGACGTGCTCTGCGATTTCACCGACCGCTTTCCGACCGGTTGCTGTCTCTGCTGCTGCCTCTGCGGCATCGGCTCTGGCTGTTGTGCCACTGTCGACCTTAGCATGAAGTCCTTCTCCAGCGCATCCGCCATCGACATCAACTCGGTCGACAAGCCTGGCCAACAGTGTAATGCCCGTTACATGCACGGGACAGCGAGGTGAGCCCCTGCTGGCCCACATTCACGCCAAAGTCCCTACAGGGAGTGGGGCGGGTACCCCATCCGGGCGATTCCAGGAGCAAGGAAGAGTTTGCGCTGCTGCTGCGCACCGCGTCTGGTGGGGTCGCGGGCGTCATCGGCACCTCTTGCTCCTCGGCTCCGCCCTTGGTTGCCGGTGCCGTCAACGCCTTGGTCTCTTCCCTGCTGCCGTGAGGTAAGGGCAAACACGGCACAACACGCCTCAAAGGATTTGAAGGAAGGAGGAGATGTCACACACTTTGCATCAACCCCTGTGAGAGCAGGTGTCTGGTAGCGAAGGAGCTGGAACTGCAGGTCCGCCACCTCATCGGTGCTCCGTCTAATCTCGCCTTGCAATCGTTCATTTTCGCGCATCAGAGCCAGAACTCGTTTTATGAGCTGATCTCGAGAGAGGCTCAGGAGGTCGATCGTGGCGTCACAATCCTGGCGTGGCACCGACATCGCTCATCTCTCATGAATGATCGAACTCTCGTTTCAGTTTTTGCCTGCGAGTTCCTGGTAACGAAATCTTTTCCTTTTTTTCCTCCGTGTTTCCTTTTCACTTTTTACAAACATGTTTGTAAAAACGCAAAAAGGAAACCTTCTGTCTCTTGGGCAGGTAAAGCAAAGAAGATGAAGACGGTGAGGAGACTTGCGGGAAAGAAGGGGGCGCCAGATGATGAACAAGAAGAAATACAGGAAGCCCTTCAGCTGGCGGCTCTGGAGGCCTCCGCTGTGGTGGACGCCGGGACGCTCAGCTCATCGCCAAGGAGACAGCAGTGGCTTGCGGACCAGAAAGATTACAGCATCCGGATGAACTGCGTCATCAGCCCCTTCATGGCGGAGATTGCCGCTGAGCGTACATTCCCTTTGCCTCACCTGTTTGATAATCGAGTGCCAACATCATTCTACTTTTTCAGATGCAGATGACCTGGATGGAGTTCAGGCCTTTTCTGAGTCCCAAAGAGTGGCGGCCAAGAAGCCAAGGTACGAGCGTATAAGCAATTGGACAAGGTCTGGTCGTACTAATAAAGGGTGGTGGGCAATACGCAGACCCAAGTCACTGGACCCCAAGGAGGCCCAACGCCTGCAAAAAGAGTTCGCAAAGGCGGAGAAGGAACGCCGAAGAAGGAGCGCCAAGCTCAACTCCTCCAAGATAAAGCGAGAATCGGCCTTTGTCTTCATGCCCAGCATGCAAGCTGGTGGGGATTCATCTCCATTCATCACCGAACGACTATCGACAAACTCGGGTTCTGCTGCTCAGGAGCTATTCGACGGGCGAACCTTGCGACAGTTCTCGCCTACCACAGTGCCACTGCAGCCTCTCGCCACCATGCGCCCGCGCTCCATGTGTATCCGCGAGCTGGCAGCCACAGCCCTTGCAGAACCCACCGGCGACACCTCCCCAACCCCGCCCCCTGTGATCGATGACAGCATCCCCCCGGCCCTGCCTCCGCGGGAATGAAGTGGCTGCTCTCTTTGGTGTTGCGCTTTTGTTGTTGTTGGCGGGTTCGATGTGCCCGTCGAAGCGGACGGCTACAACTACAGATTTGAAGTCAGCGGCTTCAGCTCTACTCGTAGTATTCGCCACCGCGGTCGGGAGGGGGCGGAGGGTAGGAGGCCGCGTCATCGCCGTAGTACTGCTCGTCGTAGCTGTAGCCGTCGTCGACGCCGCCCTCGGTGTAGTACTGGCCCTCGTCCTCGGCGTACTCCTCGGCGGCGCTTTG
>NW_004457689.1:11235-12614 GCF_000313135.1 Acanthamoeba castellanii str. Neff | reverse complement strand
GGTGTGGCGTGCGTATGGGGCAGCTGGGAGTATCTCAACGTNACCCTCGGATGACATCGCCGACTGCTGCATCTACGACGAGTGGGCACAGGATGTGTTCTCCTTCGCCGGCTACTGGCGAGTACGTGCGTGGCGATGTGTGCGACATCCTGAAAGGGCGCTTACCGACACCCGACGCACCAGACCCGTTTGCTCTGGCCGAGTACGTGCAAAGGAAGATCTTCCTGTCCGACATCAACAACGAAAGGGAGGAGAAGAATCCGATCTACAAGCAACGCATCCTCGACCTCGAGAGCTTCGTGATGAGCTACTCGACCATCGACGAGGTACATTCCGCGTGCACCCTTCTCGCCGTCGTAAGCTGGAAATCACAGAGCCCTGCTCAGGTGCTGATTCCTCGGGAGACCGGGTGGTTCGGCGCCTTCGCCAACAACTCGGTGGCCTCTGTCGTGCCCCTCGAGGAGCAGCCCATGTACAAGTACGACTGGATCGGACTCAGGTGCGTCTTGCCGCACACGCTTCGAACTTTGGTGACTCGACCGAGCACACGTGATCCGATGTTGATGGGATTTGGCGGGCGGGGATCGATGTGGGGTCAGGACCTTGCACGAGACCGGACGGCTGCATCGCTTCACGACGTCGTGCGTCCACAACGACTACGCCGGCCCCTGCTTCGAACATTACTCCATCCCCAACGTCCTCCCCATCCTCTTGAACAGCACCATCCCCAACTAGAAAGCCACTCCCATTCACTCCCCGAGCCTTCGCCGTCATGGTCTCGTTCACTCTCTTCTCGCCCGCTCGGGCCTTTCACCACTCCGCATTCGTCGAACGTTCTTGGTCGTTCGTGTGCCGCGCCCCACACGTCGAGAGCCCAGCTTGTGGCTGTGTGGAGTGAGTTCAAAGATTGAGCAGCGCCAACACGCGAAATTTCGTCAGCTTTGCAGGCCGAACGCCGAGAAGGTGCACCCTGGAGCCCAAGCTTGCTGCTGTCGCGTCGGAAGAGCCGGGGAGCTTCTTAGCCTCGTCTCGAGGACGCCCTCTCCATACTCACGATTCTCTTTCTTTCAAACAACACAAACCGACCGCAAGGCACGACCACACAACGCAGTCCACCTGGCCCAGCCACCAGGTACCGCCCCGCTTCCGGCGCATGCCACTACGACCTGGAACTCCGCGTGTTGTCCTTTGCGTGCAGCGTGGGGCGGCAATACACCTGCTATTTCGCTTCTCACCTGTTCTTACTTGCCCCCGACTTGTCTCAGACCTAGACCGAGAAACACAACAACACCACAGCCACAACTACTTGCAGCGTAGAGGTACACCTCGAGCACACAAATGCAGGCAGCAGATGAGAGAGACATGGCCGCCCAGCCCAC
>NW_004457689.1:8069-8600 GCF_000313135.1 Acanthamoeba castellanii str. Neff | reverse complement strand
GATGGCAGCCTGAGGAAGCCCATCCGCGTGCGTGCTGGCTACGTGCCTCAGGATGAGATCGGCGCATGGGAGTCCGCCCGCCAAGCGCATGCAGCGCGAGACGGGACGGCCGCCGGTGTGCCTGGATGGGAAGATGCACCGGGTGCCTCCTCCACGCCTTCATCATCGATCTCGTACACATCGAGCAGCCGAGGAATCGTGGGCGGAGAGGGAATCATCAAGCCATCTTCTGCCTGCCGCGCCCATGACCAAGAGCCAGAAGAGAAACCTGGCTCGCAAGAAGGGCAGGTAGGAGAAGCGCCAAGAGAAGACGTCCGACGTCGAAGGCATCACGTCGGCACTGGCCCAGCCAAAATCTCTGAGCAAGGCAAAGGGCAACAAGAAGACGGACAGCCGATCATCACCAGCACCTTCAGCATCTGCTTCGTCCGATCCTGTGGATGAGCTCGGCAAGAAGGTGAAGGCCCTCCAGAAGAAGCTGAGGCAAGTGACGCAGCTGCAGGCCAAGGTCGACGCCGGCGAGGTCACGCC
>NW_004457689.1:3668-3934 GCF_000313135.1 Acanthamoeba castellanii str. Neff | reverse complement strand
GTGGCAGGTACCTCCTTGCACTAACCCCCTTGCCCCATCTACTCCCCTCTTGAAGAAAAAATAAAACACCTAAAACTTTTTTTCGTCTGACCGACGCAGCTACAAGTTCTTTGGGCTGCTTGTGGGGACGGAGGTCGATGCGCGAACGCTCAAGGCGCTCTACCCTACTGCCCGTACTCAGGCGCTTGCTCCCTATGAGGCCGCCGACCAGCTCTGGTAGGGTGCACGCCGACCGTATGCCTCTCGAGCTGCACACTCACCACCAT
>NW_004457689.1:0-219 GCF_000313135.1 Acanthamoeba castellanii str. Neff | reverse complement strand
GCATTCTGCTTCGGTACGACACACGCACCACCGCACACGCACACGCAGAACGCGCGAGCCTAACCGAACACGGCACGCAGCGTGGAGGGTGAAGAGGATGTGCGGCTGAAGCACAACTTCGCGGCCAAGGTGGAAACCTTCCCGCCCTTCACGCCCCACAAGTTCAAGGGCGAGTGGCACACCGAGTGCCTCGTGACAAGCCATCAGAAGGTGGTCGAC
>NW_004457691.1:13008-14070 GCF_000313135.1 Acanthamoeba castellanii str. Neff | reverse complement strand
CTTCTTCAGCGCTCACCTCGCGCTCCCGCTGACTGTTCGCGAGCTCCTGTGATTCAGACGGGCCCCTTCTGCCCGTCCAGTCCTAAACATGAGACATCCGCATGAGACGAACCAAAACAGAATTGTGCGTGCGTGCGTGCGTGCGTGATGTACCGCTGTTGCGGCGGTGTCCAACTGCGCGCGTTGTCTGAGTTGCCTGTCTAACCAGTCCACGACCTGAGCAAACACGTCCTCAGGCACCTGTAGGTGGCACGCGGCAATGGGTCGTGAGAGTACAGCTTAGCGAGGGAATGAATGGAATGCAAGACATACCAGCGTTCTGCGCGACAGGACTTGGTCCCATTGGCGCGTGTAGCGGTGGATGACGTCGATGGCCTCGTCCTTGGAGATGGCCACCACGTAGCTCAGCTTCTTTCCCCAGCCGGCCTCATACAGCAAAGGTCTGCCCACGAGTATCGCCCATGAGCAACAAACGTCGCGTGTACTCGTACACAAGCATGCGCGAAAGAGAGAGAGAGAGAGTCACAACTTACTTGTCGTATGCAGACTCGCAGGGGTCGGCGTGCACCCATCTCTCTTGGTTGTGCGAATACACCTGTCAGACACCGGCCACGAGCCATCTTTGAGCTTAGAGCGTTGGCCGTGCACGTGGAGGAGGCGTACTTCGACCCACACGTGGTCGGTCCAGTCGATGACCATGCGCGTAGGGTAGCCCATGGCCCGGCAGCACAGCGCGAAGCATTGAGCCCACTCGCCGCAGCGCCCTCGGCGCGTCTCCAGAAGCTTATCAGCTATTGTTTAATTAAACTTAGTACTAAGTTCGTCCCACCTTGGCGTCCGTGTGCTCGTACGTACCGTGATTGTAGCGCGGGAAGCGGACGACCGTCCCACAGAGAGTACAGGCATACACTTCGGTGCGATTCGCCAGCCACCGCGCTTCGTCGGGCGAGCTCTCGGTGACGCCGATGGAATTCGTCGGGGCCTGCTCAACAGCACACATGCATAGACGCCCCCTAGCGTGAGGGCCTCTTACTACCTCACTTGCAGACGAGGCGTGCGAGA
>NW_004457691.1:6073-7563 GCF_000313135.1 Acanthamoeba castellanii str. Neff | reverse complement strand
CCTGGATATCCAACTAAGTCCACTTCCAACTTATACTACAGCTCCTCAAAAACTATCACAGTCTTCCTCCCTGTTCCTGGGTAAACTTGCATATTGTTGTACCACTAAAGCAACTATTCTCCCAACCACCCCTCCTTGGTGAGGAAGGATGAACTTCTACTTCCCCCAACCCCATTGTTCCTCAGGAGTCTAGTATCAGCCAGCACCAATGAGATTGGTGGATGGAGCAACAGAGATGTCAGTGTGGGTTGACTGGAAAGCTGGTTGCTGGGATAGATGCATCTGTGACAACCAAAAATATAAAACCAGACACTGACTGAAAAGCATACATGATGACTATGCATCCAACCTACCAAGTTTATCACACACATGTGCACATCTGGACCACATGTGCTGAATTGGAGCACTATTCCCAAAGATAAAATTCCACCACAACAAAGGTCCCTCTCACACTGACAAATCACTGTTAACTCCACACATTCCAAGTTATTATGAAACCATTTTCATCTCAAGTCCCTCAATATCACTTATCAGCAGTGGTCTAGCATGTCAATATCACACATTCAGATCCAAATCATCAAAACTGCCCTATAAATCAAGAATGTCAAATCTTACAATTTAACACAACAAAATTTCCACAGTCATTTTAGACCTCTCATTTCAAATGAGCACAAGTTGATGGTTCCCCACAGGTCTCTCACAGGTGGGCACTGTGGTGAGTTGCCTGCACAGGTTCAGTTGCCCTGTGGCTTGCTGTGTCAATGCATATCCTGTGGGATGACAAACTGAAAACTTGACAAGAAACTGTCAGTTGTACCAAAAAAAAAGAAAGGAACATGCACAGTGCCTGCTGTGGACATCCTGATGATGGTTTCCCCTGCCAAAGTGCCAATTCACAGCAAAAAACCAGCATAGTAGTACTTTTCAGTGAGGGGGGTGGGTAGCCGCCCAAGCCTTAAGTTATAATCAGGGTGGAAATTGTTGGGGTACATGTGTGGTGGACGGATACGGCCATACTGCGCAGAAAGCACCGCTTCCCATCCGAACAGCGAAGTTAAGCTGCGCCAGGCGGTGTTAGTACTGGGGTGGGCGACCACCCGGGAATCCACCGTGCCGTATCCTTCTCTTTTTTTTTGATCCCACCAACCCCAACCCAACCCCAAACCCGCTTTGCCTTCTTCAGCAAGCTGCTATTTGTGGAGGCCTTTTTTGCACTAGAGAGACAAAGTAAACAAACCAAGAGGTGTCACAACGTGATGTGAATGTTGTTCAGGTGGCGGGGAGCGGTTGTGGGTCGCGCCAGCGGACGCTCTGCATCTTGGCGGTGGCCTTCTGCTTCATGGCGGCCTTCTCTTCGTCGGTCATCGTCGTCTCCTTGCACAGATGGGGCCGTGGCGCGTTGGTCGCCGCGTCCAGAAAGGTCTCGATGACGTCGTCACCATCACCGCCGTCAGGCGGCAGGGCGAACTTGCCCTCCGTGATGGCCTGCT
>NW_004457691.1:0-1112 GCF_000313135.1 Acanthamoeba castellanii str. Neff | reverse complement strand
GAGGTTGCGCTCGGAGATGTCGGGCGGGATGTAGGACGACGCGCGTAGGATCATCGTCGACACGCTGGGCGCGACCACCACTTCGGCCGTGCGTGCTGCGTGAGGCAAGGTGAGGTCAGGTGGTGTGGAATGGGGAATGGGGACCATCAAGAAGAGAAGAAGGCTAGTGTGGCGGAACGCACTCTTGGGATGGAGGTGGACGAGGAAGTCGATCTTGTAGTTGAGCCAAGGCTTGATCTTGTCTTCAATCGCCTGGCAGATGGGTCGAGGCGCCTGCAGCACATACAGTATTTATTTATGGATTTATTTATTTATTTTATTACAATTATTTATTGAATTTTCACGTAATAAAAAGAAGAAATAAAGGGAGGACGGAGTACGATGCCGAGAGGCCCAGTCTTGGGTGCCAACCACGCCACATGAGGTTGCCTGCCACCGTACATGCGCGACTTGACTGTGGGAAGGAGGGAGGGAAGGAGCTCATGAGACTTGAGGAAGAAGGTTGCGCGTGAGCAACGTACTCGTCACAACCTCGGGAGCGTCCGCCCTCTGCATCTCCTCTGAACAAGCTAGCTTGAAGTGAAATAACGAGAAAGATATTTTATTTTCCTTTATATATTCTTAATATCTCCATTTAAATACTTCCTAGAATTGAAGAAGTAAAGGCCATTTGCTCATGTTGCGCCGTTCGGGTGGAAGCTGGCTCGCGAATGCCTTCCCCTTTGTGCGAGGGCGAGGGGCGCCTGTACGGGAGGTGTTACAAAAAGGGAGCGATCGGCTGCAGATCGCTTCATCTTCGCAATTCATAGCTAGAGCCGGTAATCGTGGCCGATTTGGACCAATTTTCATACAAAGCCGACATGTGAAGACGACAACCCCTCGCCCACGCAAACAACGCAAGACCAAGGTTGATCAATCCAAGAGCGAAGGTGCGGCGGCAGAGAGCAGCGACATGCGAGCGCAGATGGAAGAGCTGGCGCGTCGAATCGAGACGGCCAATCGGAGCTACTACGCTGCCAGCGCAGATCAACAACTCAGCGACCCCGGACAAGACGGCTTGAGCGACGCAGAGTACGATGCCCTCTTGACGAATTGAAGCGATTAGAGGAGCG
>NW_004457692.1:5861-19875 GCF_000313135.1 Acanthamoeba castellanii str. Neff | reverse complement strand
AGCCCTCGATGCGGCCGTAGCGCGCCCACACGATCTCGGTGATGATGCCGCCGGCGGGGCACTCCAGGTGCACGTCGTCGTCGTCGGTGGCGCCGCGCGCGAACAGCTGCCCTGGACCGAAGCCGCAGATCGCAGGGCCGCCTGCACCGTCACAATGATTGCCACCACCACCACGACCACCACCACCACGACCACCACCCCACCACCACCACCACCACCCGGGTTAAAAGATTTACAGGCGTGGTGATGGCGGCTGAGAGGGGGGGCTGTGAGGTGTGAATACCTTCAAGATTGAGGCAGTTGTCAGAGGCAACGTTGAGCCCCCAGTCGCGCACGAAACCCTTGCCCGTGGAGCCCGCTCGCTGTTGGACGTCGAGCACCCAGTCGGCCCGCACAGGCCGGCCCGCCAACGCGCTCAGCCCCGGCACCGTTCTGAACGTGATTTCCTGGGGCATGGTGGCGGCTGCGTATATTCATATAATATATGCATACGCATTGAATAAAGATATATATACGTATATATATTAACAAACAACAAAAGCTCAAACAACAGCGCCACAGATTTCACAACAAAGCAGAAAAGAAAAGAAAGTGAAAATGAAGAAAAAGGTGTGGTGGGTGGGGTGCGCGTACTGCCAAAGTCCTTGAGGACGATGGTGGTGCTGATGTTGGTGGCCCGAGGCGCTGCGCTCTGCTTGCCCACGCGCGTGAGCGTGATGCGGACGTCGTCGGGCGCGTTGTGCACCAGCACCACGTTGACGCTCACCGAGCTCACGCACTCGGCCTCGCCCACGCTCACGCTCGAGAGGGCGAACTGGCGCGGCACGTTGCCCACCTTTCGCCACGGCTTGAGCGACCTTGTCATCACCCCTGCGATCGCCCCACCACCACCGCAGTGGTCACCACAACTGCCGCGTCTTGTCGTGTGTATGGGTGATGTGTACCGGCCTTGAGCTGGTCGGTGTGGGTGTCGCAGAAGAAGGGGTCGTCGATGCCCTGGGCGAGCACCGTGTGCACCGAGCCCATGGACACCTCCGACGGCCCGCTCTCGAAGGCCACGCTCACCGTCTGCCGCTGGCTGAACCACTTGCCCTGGACGCGCTCGAACAGACCCTCGAGCACGCCCAACCTGTCGGCCGCGCCCGTGTTGGGCGACACCGTTTGGGCGAGGTTCGTGTCGAAGAGCGGCAGCGCAGCCTCGCGGTCGCGCAGGCTGTCGGCCCACGAGATGCTCGACGCCGACATGGCCGCACCGGCAGCGCCAAGTCGCCCATACCCTGCACATCGAACATCAGCTCCTGCTTGTTGAGCTCCACCAGCCGGCTGTCCCCGCTGGCCAAGGCCAGCACGGTGGCCCGGTAGGTGCCGGAAAACAGGAACGTCATGGTGAACTCGTAGTAGGCGCACGACGGGTCGTCCTCGTTCTTGCGGCACCCCGCATAGCGGAACTGCTTGGCCACGCCTCCGTCCACGCCCGCCTGACAGTTTTGCGTCGTCACGTTGGTTCGGACGTCACACAACATATGCCCCACACACACACACACACACACGGCACACACACACACACACACACACACGGCACACACACACACGACACACACACACGGCACACACACACACACACACAGAGAGAGAGAGCAGAGAAGAGAGGGAGAACAACAGACCTGGGGCTGGAGCGAAGGGCCGGAGGAAAAGTCGAGGAAGAACAGGTCGGCGTCCTCGCCGCCCACCCGGTTGCGCCCCTTCTTGTCGAGCAGGCTCACCCGCACGCTCTGCTCGCGCAGCACCCGCATCTCGCCCCCGTCGGCCTCGTTGCCCACGGCCCTCACCATCGAGCTCGCCATGTCGAGCGGCCCGTAGAGCATGAAGGTGCCCTTGGCCTTGGACTCCCGCCGCAGGCTGCTCCCGTTGGCTGCTGCCGCCCACACCACGGCCACCTTCAGGTGCGACAGCGTGCCGTCGGGATCCTTGCTGCGCATGTAGGCCGCCAAATGGCCGGGCGGCATGACGCACAGGCCGCCGATGGTGAGCGAGTCCGACTGGGCCACAAATCGGCCGCCAGTAGGCACCACGGGACCCTCCCACACGACGTCATCTTTCTGAATCATACGGTAGTCCCCCACCCTGTGTGTGTGTATCGATGTGTTGATGTGGTGATGTTGGTGCGTGTTAGTGGTGTGTGGTGGTGCGTGGTGCGTGGTGCGTGGTGGTGCGTGGTGGTGCGTGGTGGTGCGTGGTGGTGCGTGGTGGTCGTGGTGGTCGTGGTGGTCGTGGTGTGGGTCGCCGTAGCATCAAACAAACGTACGTGATTTGGCCCGGCATGCCGCGCGACACCTGACAGCGGGCCGACATCGCCAGAGTGAGTTCGGGGATCACGCGACCCTCGAGAGCGATCACTGTCTCGGTCTCCAGCGTGTAGTCGCCGCCCAAGGGCGCTGTCGACAGCAGAATCGGCTCATCCTTCGAATACTCTGCACACGACGACACGCACGACGACACACACGACGACACACACACAGGTCGGTACTTGGGAAGAAGAACTCGCCACACACGAGGAGAGACAGCAAGACAGGAGCTGGGACGGACGGGTGGGTTGAACGAGGGAGGTGGGTAAGTGCGGCGGCAAGGGGCGCAGAGGAGCAATGAACCGTTTTGGCACCAGTCGCCGTAGTAGAGCTCGGGGCACACGCACTCGACGTCGGCGATGTCCTTCGACCACCAGCACTCGCCACCGTTCTGGCACTCCTGTCCGCACTGGGCGAAGGCCGCCGTGGCGATGCGCGAGAGGCCGAAGCGCGTCTGCACCTGCACCTGCAGGTCGAGCGAGCTCACCACGGCCGATTCGGGCTTGACCAGGTCACACGTGATCTGCACGGCTGTGGCGTGGTGTATTGATCAGATGCGCGGACCCGTGTGTGTCGTGTCGTGTCGTGTTGTGTCGTGTCGTGTCGTGTCGTGTCGTGTCGTTGGTCGTGTCGTGTCGTGTCGTGTCGTGTCGTGTCGTGTCGTGTCGTTGGTCGTGTCGTGTCGTGTCGTGTCGTTGGTCGTGTCGTGTCGTGTCGTGTCGTGCGTAGTCTACCGGAGGCGACGATGGAGCTGGAGATGCAGCCAGTGGTGCTCCCACCACCGCCGTCGGCGGTGACCTGCACCACGGGCGACTCCTGCGGGTCCGGGTTGAGCTCCTTGCCGGAGATGCGCAGCCGCGGGATGCCGCCGGCCAGGACAATTGTGGCTGCCGTGATCCGCGGCTCTCCCTCCTGCGCTCCGCCATCCGCAGCCGACCCGCAAACAGAGCATCAACCATGACACACCAGCTCGCGTGGTGAGACCGCACGGCACGCATGTGGGGCGGTGGGTGGGTGGGTGGGGCGGTGGGTGGGGTGGGGGTGGGGGGAGGTGGTAGTGGGTGGGGGGGGTAAAGCGAATCGATTACCGTCACGGTGGTGGAGGTCAGCTTGGCCACGTTGCCTTGGACGGTGGTGCTGCAGGTGTATCCCCGCATGTTGTCCGTGTAGGCGAAGGTCATGGACTTGGTCCAGTTGGCCTCCTGGCCCGCGGTCATGGGGGGGAAGACGATCTCGCTCTGCACGCGCTTGGTCGGGTAGTCGCCGTTGGCCCACACGCACATCGCGCCGGGCGCGTCTTTCTCCCAGGCGTCGATCTTGAGCGTGAGCTGCGAGCTCTGTGTCGTGAAGTCGGCCTCCCACTGGAGCGCTTGCTCCCAGGGCAGGCTGTTGTCGGTGCGGCCCGTCACGCACCGGCTCTCCCCGTCGACGATGAAGTTCCACGCCCACTCTTCGTCAGCATCGGTCCAGTCCAGGCTGCAGCGCGGGTCGAATGGCTCAATCAAAAACAATACACACAATAGATGGTACAAAATCTTTTGGTTGTTGTTGTTGTTGGTGGTGGAGGAGGGCAGAGGCAGCGCGTACTGGTGGCACCAATCGGAAATCTGCACCTTGGTGACGGTGACGGTGTAGTCATCAGCCGCCACCTGAGGCACGGTGGTGTTGAGGCCAATCATACAAAGGGCGAACGACAACAACAACAACAAGTGTCCCCAACGGGGGGGACATGTGGTGGACCTCATCCCACTAGTGGTGCAGAGGCCCATTATCCTAACTAACAGCCTGTCAAAAGTAGAGGTAGGCTCGTCCCCGGTGAGGTCCGACTTCTTGTCCAAAACAACTGTCGTTTGCACTCGTTGTTGTTGTTGTTGTTTTTTTCTTTTTTGGGACTTTTTCACATCACTCCAAAGCCTGTGGGCTGGGTTTCTGTTTTGTGGGGCAGAGCAAGAAAAGGAAGGTTGAGGTTCGGCGACGCAGCACTTCCGCCCCCGGAAAAAACAAGTCGATATCCTGGAAAAAAGGCAGTTTCAACAACGAACGAGGCGGGCAACGGGCTCGGCCAAGGGGGAAGCCCCCCGGCTGTAGGTTCTTCGTCCGCTCCGACGCCTGTTCCCCGCGCCCTTGCCCCCCGGTCGCGACACACCGGAACACAAACACCGCGTACAGAAGACACAGCAAATGCACAAACACCGAAACATGTTTAGGAAACTGTATGGTCGTGGAAAGTGAGTTACATATTGGTGGGTGGGTGGTGGGTGGTGGTGGTGTGGTCATTCTACCTCTGGGCTGTCAGGTACAACACAACCATTGCCCCAGCCACGAGTGCTGCAAGGGCGAAGATGCCCACCAGGGTGACGCCCAGCACCGCTGTGCGGTACCCGCCCTGCGGCTGCACCTCCTTGGCGTGGGTGACGTGCACGGTGCAGGCAAAGTCAAACTCGACCGTGAAGGTGGTGTTGATGAGGTTGCTCCTGGACTCCACGCGGTAGGTGCCCGGCGTGAGCACCGGCCCCACCAGGGCCACCATGCCGCGGTCGAGCACCACGTCGGGCATGGGCTGCGGCCCGGTGATGGAGATCACGTGGTCGAACAGGTCGCGGTTCTCGAGCACCACCACGTCGCCCACCGCCAGCCGCTGATCAGCGGCGCGCCACGTCCGCGCGTCCACAGCCTGCGACTCCACCAGGCGCAGCAGGTGTCTGGCCGGCGCGCTCCTGTAGGCGCCGGTGCGCGGCGCCACGCGGGTGACCGCCGCCGGGTCCGCCGCGGAATCGTGGAAGTGGGTGGTCTCGAACCACGCGTGCACGTCGTCCTTGGACTCCATGACCTCGCAGCAGCGGTCGTACGCCGCGCGGTTGCTGTTCCCGGTTTCGGCGTCGGCGTAGACGCAGCGACCGCAGCTGTCGCGGGCCTTGCGGTTGAAGCGCACGCTGAACTGGATCGACACGGCCGAACGCTTGGCCGATTGGAGCAGGTACTCGCCCGGCTCCGTGGCGCCAACCCTGAGGCTGTTACCAGGTAACAGCTTCGGGTACCGAGCAACCGCCTTGGCCTTGCTGTCCGATGTCAACTTCACGAGCCGGAACGTGTAGCGGTAGTTAAGGTGCTGGTTGGTGACGAGCAGGGTCTCGCCGGCGTCGAGCGCGTTGGGCAGGACCACGGTATCGAAGTCTCGGATGAGGACGGTGGTCTGGGCGAAGGGCAGGAAGCAGCACGTCGAGTTGTCGCCGCCGCACACGCCGCACAGGTCGTGCACCGCGCCCGAGTTGGGCACGCCGTCGCAGCCCGCGCACGCGGAGTTGTCGCCGCCGCACACGAAGCACTTGTCCAGCTCCTCGCGCTCACACACGCACGCCCTGCCGCCCCAATCCAATCCAATAAATAATTGTTATTGTTATTGTTTTATATGAATATGATTATTAATTTTGTATATTCATGGTGGCGAACTAGTATGTTCTAGAATTGGGCGCGTACGGGTCAGTGGGGAGGCGCCCGCCGAAGCACTGGCCCGCGCAGTCCTTGGCGCTGTTGAACTCGCGCCCGGTGGTGCCCAGCACGCACTCGCCGCACTCGTCCACCACGGCCTTGCCGCCGCACACGCCCGTGCAGTCCTTGCCCGAATTGACCACGTGGTGGCCGTCGCCCTCCACGAAGCACACGCCGCACTCGTCGCGCGTCGCGTTGCCGAAGCACGTCCCCTGGCAGTCCTTGTGCTCGTTCGGCTGCAGTCATGCACCCGACCCACCCATACATTGCGTTGTCGTTGTTGTTGTTGTTAACAAATAGTACACCACGACCACCACCACGACCACCACGACCACCACGACCACCACCCCACGGGCTGGGCGCGCGGGAGGGGGAAGGGGGCGGCAACGAACCCAAAGACCAGAGCGGCCGCCGACGCAAACGCCGCAGTCGCCGATGTAGGCCGTGCCGCGGCACGTGTCGGCGCAGTCCACCCAGTAGTCCTCGCCCTTGTGGTAGTCGGCCGCCGCCACCACGCACACGCCGCACGGATTGAAACGCGCCGACCCGTTGCACACGCCCATTGCAGTCCGCAACGGCCCCGTCCTCGCATCCGCCCGCTTTCTTCTCCTCCTCCTCCTCCTCCTCCTGCAGTCACAGGTGGCCAGCAGCACGCGTGTTACAGCAGAAGAAGAAAATGAGAAAGAGAAAAAGCAAAAGGAAAAGAAAGGAAAAGGGAAGATGAAGTGAGAGGCAACACGAACCAGGCCACGTTTTCCCGAGGAGGAGCAAACGCCATCAATCATCACGGCCCAGCCGCCGCATACGCCCGCGCAGTCGACCTGGTAGGGGCCGCCGCATATGTTCCTGCAGTCGACCACGGCGGATCCGTGACAGACACCGAGGCAGTCCATCGACGCACCGGGCGCTCGGCCGGTGGTGCCGCCCGCGCACTCGCCACACGCGTCCAGCATGGCGGCGCCGTAGCACACGCCAGCGCAGTCGATGGCCGGGTTGGGCGCGTAGCCCGGCGCCATCGGGTCGACGCACACACCGCACGCGTCCACCCGAGCCGTGCCGAACGGGGTGCCCTGACAGTCGCGGCACGACGTGCCGTCGCCCCCGCACACGCCGCACTCGTCCGCCACGAGCTCCGACGGCGCCACCAGCACCACGCCGTGGATCGCCGGGTTGTGGGAGTCGTGCCACAGGTAGAGGCCCGGACTGAAGAACCGGTGCGGAGCGCTCGCCGCGCCCGGCGGCAGCACCGCCGACGGCCCGTCGGGCCTGGTCACGATGGGCGCGAAGTTGAAGAGCCCCGGGAAGACGACCCCGGAGTCCGGGGTCAGCGGGTTGACGCAGCGCTGGAAGAAGGCGTCCTCCGCGGAACATTGCTCGCTCGAGCGCGACGACGACGACGACGACGACGTCCGGCGGCAGAGGCAGCGAACATCGGGTGAGGAGATCGCCTCCTCCTCGTACCTCGCGGCCGCGACTTGGCGCATCTGGTTTTCTTCCGGAAGGAGCGGCATGCCGCCAGTTGAGTTGACGAGCCCTGCCACGTGATCGAGCCGCTGCTTGTGTGCTATGAGCTTCGCCACCACCGAAGCGCGCAGACGCGAGCGGTCGCTGGCGCTGGACCAGCGCATCCCGGCCAGATTGGCGCTGTGCGTGACATCGTGAAGGAGGTGCTCAAACGACGCCGGCGCCGGCTCTTCGTCTACCATCGTCGTCATCGTGGTGTCGTAGCCGATTGCCTCCTGGGCGCAACACACGCCGCCCATCGCAAATTCCTCATCGGCCCCCTCCTCAGCCTGTTGGCTGCGCTTTCGGACTTCGAACGACGCACTGCCCGAGGGCCTAGTCGTCCTCCTGTACATCGTGTCGTGTCGTGGGTGTCGTTGGTCGTGTCGTGGGTGTCGTTGGCCGTGTCGTGTCGTTGGTCGTGTCGTGTCGTACCAGCCGGGGAACAGGTCGGCGGACTCCTGGTTCTGCTGCGGTCGGTCATCGCTGTCGCCGGCGGTGGACCGACGGAGATAGGCCGACGTGGAGTCGGGCGCAGGCGGGGCAACGGCAGGACTGCCTCCTGGAGGCGTCGACTGCTCCACGAGATCCTTGATCCACATCGTTGATACGTACTCCTGCACACACACACGCACACACACACACGCACACGACACACGCACACACACGACAGGTCAAACCTCATACTCACCGCACGTCGTGTGACATAGGAGAGCACCTTGAGGAAGGCGTTGAGAGCGCCATCGTCGTCGGGCAGGTTGCCCAGCTGCTGCTCGAGGGCGTGGCCCTGCTGGGTCGTCATCCGCGACAGCTCGAGCGCCGGCGCGTGCTTGTAGTCGTAGGCCCCGCTCACGATATCAACCTTCCAGTCGAGCAGGTTCTCCCACACCACCAGGTCGCCCACGCGCGCCCGCGTCACTATCGATGACCACGACGACGACGACGACGAGTCGCTGGCAGCAGCGGTGCTGGACCCGTTGGTGCTGTTGCCGCTACCGTTGAGGTTGTCATGGTTGTTGTGAAGCTGGTCGTGGTGGTGGTGGTCGATGCGCACGTAGTGCCACTGGGCCTGCGCCGGCTTGGGAATGCAGCACGTCGATCCAGTGCCGCCGCACACTCCGCACACGTCCACCGTCTTGCCCGACAGCGCCACCCCGTCGCACCCCCCGCACGTCCCGTTGTTGCCCCCGCACACCCCGCACGCGTCCACGCGCCCGTAGCACGCCACGCTCACCGTGCGCGACACGTGCGAGATCACGTTGGCCGCCTCCGTCGAGAAGCCCGAGTGCAGGATGACCGCGTGCAGCTCCTGCTTGCCGAACAGCGCCGGATTGCGCGTCGCCCAGAACACCGACACCTCGTAGCGCGTCGTCGTCGTCGTCGAGCCGTTCACGCGCGGCACCAGCACCGTGCCGATGAGACGGCCGGCGCCGCCCACGCCGCCGTGCCACAGCTGCACGAGCACGTTGGCCCGCGTGAACGTGTCGCCCAGCACCGTCGCCTTCACCTGGTACCCGATCGTCAACCCGCTCCCATCGCTCGCCACCACGGGGCTCACCGCGATGGCAGGGTCGAGCCGCAGGGTCTGCAGCGTGTAGCCGCTGTTGGCCATGTCGTGGAACAAGAGGCTGTAGGCGTGGTTGTTGTCCTCGTGCATCTCGTCGAGCTCGTCGTTGTCGTCGATGGTCGCGTGGATGTTCTGCACGCCGTCGAAGCGGAACAGGAACCACACCTCGCGCTTGCCCTGGCTCGGAATCAGCCCCACCTCCTCGATTCCGACTGCGTGACACACGACACACGACACACGACACACGACACACGACACACACAACAGTTTGTGCGCGTCAGACCCCGCACTGCCAGTGAGAGTTGCGAGAGAAGGTAGGTTACTGAGGGCGTTGTCGTCGAGCAGGCACGCCTCGTCGAGGCAGTTGTCGGGACTCCCGCGCCACAGCGCCACTTTCACGTTGCGCGCGTCCACGAGCGCTTTGTTGCGCACCGTCACCGCCACCTCGACCACGTCGCCCTCCTCGCGCGGCACCGCCGGCGTGGCCACCATCTCCTTGGTCAGCATCGTGCGGTCGCGCTTGAACGTGGTCCACCACCAGGGCAGGTTGAACGACGGGTCGGGCTTGCTGTAGGTGCGCTCCCACCACGTGGACACGCCCGGGTAGTAGCCCGGCTCGGCCGTGTAGTCCACCTTGAGGTACTCGCGGCCGTCCGGCGCGCGCGCCATCCACACGAAGGGCTGCACGCGGTAGGCGTGCTCCGGGTTGATGGGCTCCACGTAGCACACCACCGACACGTCGCGCTCGATTCCCGCCTCATGCACGGTGATGGCGTCGCTGGCATCCTTCGTGTCCTGGCTGGTCGTCCAGGCTTTCACAAACTTGAAACCGAGCGGCACCTTCAGCGTAGTGCCTACGCCCAGGGGGGCAAGCGAAGCCTGGTGATGACCACACGCCAGTGGGTAAAGCGTAAATCGCAATCAACCAATCAACCAATCAACCAATTTGCCAGTTGAGCGGCGGCGGCGGGTTGATGTTTGTTTGTACGTACAAAGGTGGACAGCTGAGCGTCGATACCATACTGCGCGGACAACGCTAGCTCGGTGGTGGCATGGTCGAGCGCGACCTTTTTCTCCGTCTTTCCCGAGTGCTGACTCACAGATTGCTGTGGTTGTGGTTGTGGTGGGCGGCGAATGGGCGAGAGGTGGGGGGGGGAAGGGATCAGAAAACGGCGGTGAATGAAGGGGAAGAGGAATAGAAGAGAGAGTTGCTGTTGTTGTTGTTGTTGTGGGGGCGGACCTGGTGCTCGTTGGGGCCGAGGGTGACCTTCTCGCCCACCATGATGCGGTCGACCGGGTTGAAGTCCTCGGGCGCGCGCGACGAATAGGTGAGCACGTTGAAGGGCTCGTGGTCGGGCGTGAACCACCACAGGTCGCGCCCGTCGCCCTTCTGCACGCAGTCCTCGCCGCAGCTCGACGACGCCCAGATGTCCAGCGACCCGACCTGCGCGCCGTTCTGGTCCACGATGGGGAACTTCCACAGGTCGCGCGTGGTCGACATGTACAGCACCACGTCGTCGCCCGACGCCACCAGATCGCGCGACACCGTGATGCGCTCCACCGTCGACTGGCCCAGCGCCTCCGACCGCTTCTTCATCTCCACCGACTGGGTGTGAATATTCGCCATCACAACTGCCACCAGCACATCCATTACATCCTGGAATTGCGCACATGGGACACGGCGCACAGACGCCGGCCTACAGTTAGGCAAAATAAAATAATAAAGGTTTTTGGGGGGACGTACGCCATTGGCGTGCGAAGTGATGTGGACTTGGTCGCGCGAGATCTCGAAGGACGACGTGACGCCCTCGGCGTCGGAGAGGCGCGTGGAGGAGCCGTAGCCGTTGAAGGTGCGCGGGTTGACCACCACCTCCTTGCCGTCGACAATGTCAAAGTGCGTGGGCGGCGCGTTGATGACGGCGATGAGCTCCGGCACGCTCTCGAAGCGCACCTTGATCGACTCGCCCACGCGGTAGCCCAGGCCGTACAGGTTGCCCACGCTCAGCGCCATGTTGTTCACCGTGGCGGCCGCCACCTCTTCGTCCCGCTGGTAGGCCGGCCCCGCGTAGCACTGCCGTCCTGGTAAGGCATGGTGTTTGTGTGTGTGCGTGTGCTAGTATAAGTATTTCACGATTTGGCTATGCAATGCTGTGGATAACAAACACACCACGAGGTGCTTGACGAACCGTTGATGACAAAGGGCCGATCGGGGTCGGGCTGCGCCGTGAGGCTGGTCAGCATGACCTTGGGCGACCCCGAGTCTATCGTGGGCGAGTACTCGAACGCCACGAGCAGCTCGTTGGCGTAGCTCTCGTCCACGTTGCCTGAAATCATTGTTGGTGGTGGTGGTCGTGGTGGTGGTGTGTCACTCGCAGGCTCTTGTCGCAAGCGAAGGGTGGGACCGCAGAGAAGAGAGAGAGCGGAGAGCAGAGAGAGCGTACCAATGGCGAGCTTGATCTCGGGGCTCCTCGTGGTTGTTGTGGTGTACTCCACCGTCCCTGTCGTCGCTTCGGCCACGATGCCCTCCACAGCAGCGGAGGTGGAGGCCGAGACTGTGGGACCGCTCGGGAGGGTGAAGGCAAAGCTGCCCACCAGCTCCAGACACGCCAGCCGGAAGCACGTCGCGCTGTCCACGCGGAACACGTCTGCTTGGCTGCCGCTGCCCTCCGTCGCGCTGGTCAACGCCACCACGAGCTCGTCGTCGCCGTCGTTGTTCAGGTCGCCCGACACCATTCGCACGCTGTGTGTGTGTGCCGTGTGCCCAATGTTGTGTGGCGAGTGTGTGACATCAGCAAATGGTGGCGGCTGGTAGTCAAGCAGCAGCAGCAGCAGCAGCAGCAGCAGCAGCAGCAGAAGGAGCAAAAGCAGAGGAGGAGGAGGAGGAGTACTTGTATTGGGCGGTGTGCCACCAGGGCGCCGCGGTGATGGGCAGCGTCTTCTGGAGCGCCATGGGCAGCGTGGCGGGCGTGAGCTCGTCGATGCTGTACAGGTAGAGCGTGAGCTCGTCGTCGTCCACGATGCCCAGCGCCAGCTCGGCAAAGCCCGAGCCCTCGTAGTCGCCCAGGTTGACCGCCACGGCGTGCGGCTGCCGCAGCGAGACCAGCGAGTACGGCGAGCTCGACACCATGGCCGCCGACGACTGCGACGTCTGCCGGAAGAGCGCCCACGACACCGCGCTCCGATCGGCGATCCACGCCACCGCCAGCTGCGCTCGTGTGTTGGGTCGCACGAGTGTCGCGTGTGGTGAGCAAAGGAGGAGAGGAGGGGAGAGAGCAGAGAGCAGAGAGGAGCCGGACGACCGGGAGGTTGATCGTACCATGGAGGGCAGAGCGTTGACCTTGGCCGCCGCCAGCGAGTAGCCGAACCCGCCCGCCTCCAGCCGGCTCCCGCTCTCCACACCGGCCGCCGTCGCCGCCGCGCCCGTGAGCACGATCGGGAATGACGGCATCCCCGGCACCGCCACCTCGACCGCCGTGGCGAACAGGCCCCGCAGCTTGGCGATGTCCGTGAAGCACGCGTAGCACGGCTGCAGGTCCTCCCGGCTCGTCTTGGCCACACTGCTGCCCCACACCGCCGTCGACTGCACGCGCAGATCCCACAAGAACACCTTGAGCGCGCCGCCGCTGGCGCCGTCGACAAAGGCAAAGGCCAGCTCGGGGTAGCCGTCGTTGTCAAAGTCGCCCGTCGCCATCTCGATGTGCGCGCCCTCGCCCAGCACAACCGCGCTCCCGCCGCCCACTGCGAGGTCGCGCACCACCGTCGTCGTGGGCTGGCCGTTGGCGCCCACCGCCGTGAACGAGGCGTGCAGCGCGCCGCCCTCGTATCCGAACAGCGTCACCACCTCGTCCTTCCAGTCGTTGTCCAAGTCGCCGCTCGCGCTTGCCATCACCATCTTCTTGGCTATGGCCGGCGTGTCCGTGTGCTTGAACGCCGCGTTGGCATCTGCCGCCGCCACATACCACACATACGCCACACACACACACACACGACACGCGACACACGTGTTGGTCGTCTTCTAGCAGCGTACTCCCCTACAGTGAGAATGCAAGATGACACGCACGCACCTTTGCACCGGGCCTGCACCATGAGTGCCTTCTTCACCCGCGGCTCCGAGCTGCATCCCATGCTCGGATCGCTCCCATTGTTGCTGCTGCTGTTGACGTCGCGGCGCGGGCGGAAGAAGGGCTCCGTGCGGTGGCGCACCATGGTCGACTTGAAGTGGTGGTCCTCCGTGCCGGCATAGGTCACCGGCGCCATGTGCGCCTGCGCGTGGTGCTCGCGCGACTCGTGCCGCGCCTGCCGCCGGCTCGACCGCTCGGCCAGCAGCGACCGGTCCTCGCGGCACTCGACCTGCTCCACGCCGTAGGGACACAGGAATGGCTCGCCCGCTTCCTCGGCATAGAGCGTGTCGATGGCGTGGACCGTGCACTTCGTTTTGCCCACGCACGCGCTCGCCACGCGCTTCTTGACGATGTCTGGCAGGGCCTCGCACTCGTCGTGCACCGTGAGCGTCGTGGGGCCGTCTTCGCACGAGCCCTCCGAGTGCGGCCGTAGCGCGCCCACACGATCTCGGTGATGATGCCGCCGGCGGGGCGACTCCAGGTGCACGTCGTCGTCGTCGGTGGCGCCGCGCGCGAACAGCTGCCCTGGACCGAAGCCGCAGATCGCGTGTGATGCCCCTGCACAATTATAATAAAAAAAATTTCAAAAACGCATCATGAGAAGATGGTTTTGTTTTACTTGAATCTTCTCTTCATGGCGGATGGGGGGTACCTGCGAAGTTGAGGCAGTTGTCGGAGGCGAAATCGAGCCACCAGTCGCGCACGTGACCCGACCCGATCGAGCCCGCTCGCTGTTGGACATCGAGCACCCAGTCGGCTCGAGCAGGCCGGCCCGCCAGCGAAGCCAGCGCCGGCACCGTGCTCACCGTGAACTGCGCAACTGTCTGAGCGATCGTGAGGCCTGCAGCATCCCCCACCAACATCATCAAAGATTACCTTCTACTACAAGCAGAAAATAAAAGAAAAGAAAGGGAAATGGAAGAACTGAAAGGGTGCGCGTACTGTCAAAGTCCTTGAGGACGATGGTGGTGCTGATGTTGGTGGCCCGA
>NW_004457692.1:3155-3501 GCF_000313135.1 Acanthamoeba castellanii str. Neff | reverse complement strand
ATGTAGAGCCTCAGGGCCGTCACACGCTGCGGGAAGCTATAGTCGTAGTACGACATAGTGGCTGCGTTGATTAGAGGCCCGCCGTCCTGCACAGGGCGCGCACACACACCCACGCCCCACAACAGTGTGTCAGACCCCCGGACAAACACCCACCACCCCAAGGAGGTGGGGCGAAAAAAAGGTGATTGGTTACCATGTAATTGGTATTGCGCTTGAGGAGCTTGCCGTCGATGGTGGTAGAACAGAACTGGTTTCCGCTCATTGACGACCTATCAGGGAAGACCAGAGTCTTCGCCCAGTTCACCTCCTGGCCAAAGTTGAGAGAGCGCAGGTCGAGGAAGTCGAC
>NW_004457692.1:0-180 GCF_000313135.1 Acanthamoeba castellanii str. Neff | reverse complement strand
TCCGCGTGGCACACGCCGCAATCGTCGCGCGTGGCCTTGCCGAAGCAGGTGCCCTGGCAGTCCTTGTGTGCGTTCGGCTGCAGCCCGGGTTGTAGAGAGAAGAAGAAGAAGAAGACGCAACAATGTAGCGTTGGTTGAAGGGCCTCGATCTTCGCCCCCTTCACCGACCTTCTCCCGCCT
>NW_004457693.1:66000-66808 GCF_000313135.1 Acanthamoeba castellanii str. Neff | reverse complement strand
CGGGAGAGCACGTACTGAAGCCAAGAGAGCCGAAATCGACTTGTACCGACTTCCACTGAGAGGAGTGGACGGCGAGCACGTCTTCCGGGAAGTCGGCCATGAGCTCGTCGTCCAGAATGAGAGACAGCTCGTCGCCGGAAACGGTGAAGGAGAAGAATGGCGTTTTGCTGACATCAACATGTGGAGTGAGTAATGGGCACGAAAAAAAAAGAATAAAAGAAAAAAAACACCACCGTCAGCCGTTGGTACCTTAAGAAAGCCTTCAGGAGCTGGTGTGTGCAGCTGGCAATGCTCTGTTGTGAGCCAAACAAAGAACAAGTACCATCGTGTTAGCGACATAACACACAACACAAAATAATCGAAATATAAGTATATATATATAAATAAAAAGATGGTGGACGTACGCTGGTGGCCATGCAGGCGAGGGAGAGATTCTTGGGGAGAGGCGAGAGGAGCATCTGTTTGGAGACTGACGATCCGGGCGGGGACACCGGGTGTCGACCGCTTTCGCCGCGGGTGGGCGGAGTGGGCTTCTGCTTGGCCCCCGAATTGAAGTCGGCCAGCGTCTTCTTGAGCAGAGTGAGCGCCCTGTCCAGCTTCGCCTCGTCTACCTAGGGGTAAAACACATCATCGCCAGCCAAGCAACACGTGGTGTCAATCGGCGATGGTGCGATCATGACAGGGCCGAGGGTGAAAAAGGAGGGGAAGAGACATACGAGCAGCAAATCGGTGTTGAAGGTGCTGAAGTAGATGACATTGATGCCCTCTGCGTGATGCCGCCCGACAGCAGGCTCACGTAACCNGTCAT
>NW_004457693.1:62884-65513 GCF_000313135.1 Acanthamoeba castellanii str. Neff | reverse complement strand
AGGTGGTGGAGAGGAACGACGTGGCAGCGCCCGCCAAGTTTCCCGGCGAAGATGGAGAGGAGGAGACATTTGTGGTGGGTCGCCAATCGAAGACAGATGAAGAGAAAGAAGAGGAAATCGGCACAGACGCAGTCGAAGCCGTGGAAGGCCCCGTTCTAGGCTTCGGTATGTCCATCTTCTTTAGATGCAAATTAGCAATACCAGCTGCAGCTTTGCTCCTGAGTGTGTTGGCTGCTGGCGAACATTGGTGAAATTCCGAGCTTGAACGCACAGGCGCCCTTGTGGCCAACAGTCACCACCACCAACAACCACCCATACCCCTGGGTGGCCCTCAGGGCAATGTATACAAGTGGGTGGTAGCTAGAGTGGCTTCAGGTGCTTGGACAGGCTGGGTAGTCACTTGTGCCCTGCTTTTCCTGATTTTGAATCCACTTGCAGTGCTGGAGGAGGTTGAGCAGGATGGTGTGCATGTGAATCAGTCCTACCAGAGTCATGGGGTGCTTGAGTGTGAATGCGTTGAACTCCTCTGTGCTGATCTTGCCATCTTTGTCTGTGTCTGCTTCCAACAGAAACCTGAACGCATGCACCAACTGCTGTGTCAGCATTGTGTGGTTGTGTGAAAGGCCAATTATTGTTGCAATGCACTTGTGGGTGATCTGTCCCTGTAGGTCTTGAGGTGACAGCTTGACCAGTTGCTGGTCTTTGGTGATGTTGAAAGTTTCCACCTCTGTCTGTGCCAGGTACTGGTTCATCAACAGAAAGATTGGAAATGTTGTGCACAAGCAGCTCTGAGGCCTCCTGGTACTCTGTGGGTGTCTGTGACCCAACATGATATGCACACACACATGTGACATGTGCACCATGACAAATGGTGCCTGCACACACACATGTGACACATGCACCATGACAATGCCCACACATGCACACCACACTTGCACATGCACACACACACAGCAAGGGGGTGACTCATCAGAGCTGAGGCAGCACTATCTAGTAAAGGGAAGGGGTGTGCACCATATATCCATCACCATCACAGTCATACACTCAGAAGCAAACTGAGCCAGTTTGAAGTGAGTGGGTGTCTTGGCACAAGACACAGACAAAGAGGAAGTTGGAGAGGGAAAGGTGTGCACACAATTGATCTTCTCCTCCTGTGTGCTGTCATCTGACAGCAGATAGAGGGTGGTGACCAGCCTGAAGGGACATGAGTGAGAGGCCATCAACAAGAACATGGAGAAGTAGGCATACACACTCTGAGAAGTTGATCTCTCCATTGCTGTCATGATCCAACGCCCTTCATGACCAAACTGTCAACAAGGTGAACTGTGTGTGGGTTTGCCAAGGTGCAACTGGGGATGGGGGCCCACCTGCCAAGTAGAAAGGTGGTATCTTCATCTATGTGAAACTGGAGGGTGAGGCTGGCGCTTGTGAGCTTGAAGCGCAAGCCAGCATGCATGTGGGTCATCACATCACAAAACATCTTCTCCAGGTCCTTGATCTCTTCCTTGGTGACTGGCCAGACCCCTCACCACCAGGCAGCACATATCAGTTAATAGAAGACCTGAAAAAAAAGAATGATAATAAAAACAATAAAGAACGCAAGCAGGTGGGGGGTGAGAGCATGGGTAATGGTACAGCCCGTTTTCTTGGCAAGCTTGGAGGACTCGCTGCCCATGTGGGTTGGGTGGTGTGGAAGTACGTCTTTCTCGCTACCGTACCGGCTCGAATTTGTTATTTATAATAATAACGCACGAATAACATTCCGATCATACCAGGCAGCCACGGAGCAATTTGCGAGAGTGCAAGCTTGTTGCCTCCTTGATTAAAAATAGTTTTTAAAATTGAGGTGGCCATCAAGAGACCTCAACTGCAAGAGTGGCCTGGGCGTCGTGGTTGCCTCGAAATCACGAAGATAGATATAAACAAAATGAACAAAACACGAGAATTGGCCATCTTCGAGTACGTCCTCATCGTGCAGGTCAATCCATGTACGCTCCCTTCCTTTTTTTCCAATATATCCCTTCATTCCCCTCTTTCCCTTCTTCTATCTCGCCCCCCCCCCCACAGTACCGCTTTTCGTTTTGCTGCGAGACCACCCCCAAACAAACAGCAGTAATATCTTTATCTTTATTATTAGGACAAATGATATTCCCACCACGCCGTGGCAGTATTGCTTGCCATTGCTCAGCGTTCACCCAGGCGCCAGCCTAACCTGTACCATACTTACTTTCCATCACGAAAACTTTACAGCGACGGGGCAGCCGTTCATCGCCTATCGGTACCCGCCGTCGACAGACCAGGGGGCAAAGGACTCCATCTCCGGCCCCATCATGCGATTCTGCTTCCCCGAGCTCGAACTCTCCGACCAGAGCAAGAAGAAGGACAAGAAGAAGAAACTGCTCGGGTATCTTTTCCCGATCCCATTTCTCCTGCGTTCATGTGTGTGCGGTGGTGCGTGTGGTTAGCACAGTTTACTCACAGTTGAATTCGGTTGCGGCACGCGCTCCAGGGGAATGGGTGTACAGCAGAGCGAGACGTTCTCGTTCGTGTTGACGGACTCGGACGGCTCCCGCAAATTCGGCTACTGCCGACGCATGCGCGTGCCCAATCCCGATAAGCCCAGCGACAC
>NW_004457693.1:32315-62814 GCF_000313135.1 Acanthamoeba castellanii str. Neff | reverse complement strand
CACACGCAGTTGACTGATCTGTTGTCGGTTCGGGATGCGGGCCAGCACTTCGTTTACGCTCTTCCGGCGCATATTGGACATCGTCGAGGAGCGGCGGAAGGCGTCGACCAAGCCCAAGCCCACCGCTGTGTTCTCCTTCCTGCAGTCGGTGCTGGCCAACAAGTTCCCGGACCCGGGCGAGACCATCACCGTGCGCACCTTCGCGGCGGGCGGCGGCGCCAGCAGCTCCAACGGCGACGTCTACCAACTCACCCGATCGCTGGGCTCGCGCTTCGAATACCTCGACTATGTACGCCCTTACGCATCTGTCTGCTCTCTCGCCACGCGCGCGCGCGCGCGCACACACACATACACACATACACACACGCAACACACACATACACACAACTGAGCGTCGTGGTAAATCACACGGCGGCGCAGGTGTCGTTCGTGACCTTGTTCAAGCTGATGCCCGTGCCCAAGATTCTGGAGCTCTTCGGCAACATGCTGCTGGAGCGACGCGTCATCGTGGCGGCCAAGACGCTGGGCATTCTGTCGTCCTGCGTGAACGCGCTCAGCGCACTCCTCTACCCGTTCTCGTGGCAGCACGTCTTCATCCCCGTGCTGCCCCAGTCGCTCCTGGACTACTGCGCGGCACCGATGCCCTTCATGCTCGGCATTCTTGCCGACAGCATTCCCGCCGTCAAGAAACAGCCCCTGGAGGAGGTACCACATGCCTGACTAAGAAAACAATAACACACGCACACACGACGATAATAACGCCACGTGCGCAGGTGTATTTAGTGGATTTGGATAAGGGGACCTTCATCATCAGCCCCGGGTTCCCGAGCGTTCTACCCGCACACGAGTTACGAACGCTCGAGATGAGCCTCGACTCCATTGTGGCTTCCGGAAAGAGTACGTGGAAGCCCTGGTCTCATGAGGCCACACACACGACCCGACGCGACAACACACATACACACACACACACACACCGATGATAACTTATTGTAACAACTCACGGGACGGACCGGTCTTTCTTGGTGGTGCGCAGAGGGACGAGCGTTCGACCTGGACGTGGCGGCGGCGTTCCTGGACTTCTTCCAGAGCATCCTGTCGGGCTACGCCCAGTTCATGCGGAACAACAAGCTCAACGTGCAGGCCTTCCGCGATGCCCAGCCGCCGGCCATCAAGTCATTCCTCGACCAGTTCGAGGCCTCTCAGATGTGGTTCAGCTTCATCATGGAACGGTACCGGCTCACACGCACACGCACCACCGCACACGCACACAACACGCGACGCGGCAGCTTACTGACGGGCGCTGGAATGAATCATAGGGAGACGATGTCCGAGAAGGGCACGCTGCGGAACTGCGTGCTACTGAAGGCCCAGACGCACACGCCGGTGGCGCACAACCAGATGGAGCAGCAGCCGGCCGTGTTCGAGGTCTGCTGCAAGTGCGGCTGCGACGTTGAGGGCGACACGCAGGATAAGGACGGTCGACCCATCTGCATGGCATGCCTCGAGGCCAAGGACCGCAAGGGCCTCGGCATGGGCGGCTGGTTCAAGAATTTGCGCGGTACGCACACACGACACGACACACGGTTCTTCGAAGCTCACAGCCGAGAGCGGGTACTTCGGAGCAGGTGAGGCCGCGGACGAGAGCAAGGCACTGAAGTCCAAGGTGGGCAACGTGAGCAAGCGATTCGGCAAGAGCAAGGAGAAGCCAGCAGCAGCAGCAGCGAGTCACAGCAGCCCTCGCCCGCAACCACGCCGAGCAATGGCGCGTCGGCGCCGCCCTCGCTCACACGCGGCTCGCCCGGGTCCGCGTCGGCGCCCTCGATCCCTGTCTCGGCCGGCTCCACCACAACGACGTCAGCTTCGTCGAACACCACCTTCCGGAGTAACTTGAAGAGGACGGACACCCCGATGCCTGCGCAGGCTGCGTCGGCGCCTCCTCCTCCGCGTCCGGTCAACGCCGCCGGCACTGGCTCGCTCCGGCCCGCCGCGGCCACCGCGCCCCCAACCACGTCGCCCTACGGCGGCGGTGGCAACGTGAGCGACATGGCTTCGCGCTTTCAACGCTCCCACACGGCGACGACGCCCGCGACTAGTGGTAGTCTCGGGGCACCGCCAGCCACGTCGGCACTGGCGCCCCCTCGACCGGCCTTCAGCGGCGGCGGTTCGGGACCGGCGCGATATCAGGCAGCCGCTCCCAGCGCCAGCACGACCGGCCTCCCGACCAGACCCACCGCGCCCTCCGGCCCTCCGGCGGGCAGCCGAGCCACTCTCGCGCCAAGTTCATCGAAGCCCAAACCGCTCCCGCCCACGCCCGGCACGCAGGTGCAGCAAGCCGGTACGCGCTTCCGCCCAAATAGTTGTGATTCCCCGAAAAGCACATCACAAACGGCAAACGCGTCGGCGCAGGGTTGAACACTGGCGCTCGGTTCTGCTCGGGCTGCGGCAAGCCGTTCGGCAACGGGGAGCAGGTGGTGGGCGCGCTCAACGGTTCGTGGCACGAGAACTGCTTCACGTGCGAGCGCTGCCGCCAGCCGTTCAAGGCGATGAAGTTCGTGCTGAAGGACGGCAAGCCCTACCACTCAGCCTGCGTCAAGGAGGCCTTCGGCCGCAAGTGCTACCTGTGCGCGCAGCTGCTGGAGGGCCAGTGCGTCAAGGTCGAGAACAACGTGGCCCACGCGCGGTGCTTCGTGTGCGCCGACTGCCGAGCGCCGCTCACCAGCGGCTACCTGTTGGTCGGACCCACCCGTCGGGCCTGCTGCCACCAGTGCGGCCAGGCCGGCAGCAGGGGCAGAGGCTGAGCTCCCATCACCGCACAGGTTCCGCGCGTTATCGCCAGTCTCGTTTGACTGGAGTTGACGGAGACGTGGATCGTATTTATTGCATTTTCCGGTAATAACCCGACACGAACCGCCTCCTTAACGGGCATTAAGAAACCGCCATCTTAAGGTGGTTCCTGAGTTCCCGGCCCACCCACGCCCGACCCTCATGGCGCCCTCTTTTCTCTTTTAGCCCGAGAGAGGGACAGAGCCACGCAGGAGGGGCTCCACCACCACCACAGCCGCCACCATACCGCAGGCACAGACCACACAATCTACATCGCCTATCTCTTCAGGCCCATTTTGCCATTCGCGTAGCGCTACCCCACATCATCAAACCCGCACGCCGCTGCATCACGCATCAATCACATGAAGAGAGCCCAAGATGGGCCGGCGCAACCGCAGGCCGCACCAGGACCCAAGCTACTCAATAGGCGAGATATAGATGTGCCCGATGATCTCGAATCAGCGTGGAAATCATGCTGGACCGAGCTGCAGACCAAGATCAGCAACTCGTCAGAGGCCGACGCTGTCGGATTCCTACAAATTAGGGTACCATCGGCGGTCAACATTTGTGTCTACATTATTATTTGAAATCGCAACAACATGCGCTCTGACCATCACCCCTGCCTCTAGGCTGGAGAAAGCCAAGAGCGTCACAACGAGGTTCTCATGGCCCTCCTCTTCAGCGTGTTCACCGTTCCCCAGGTCTCCATGCTGGTAATTCCCCATAATTTCATTTCTTTTCTTTTGGCATTTATATTTCGCGCTAAAATCGAAGTTTTCCTCCATTCAGCA
Organism: Acanthamoeba castellanii str. Neff; assembly: GCF_000313135.1. Taxonomy (NCBI): domain Eukaryota; phylum Discosea; order Longamoebia; family Acanthamoebidae; genus Acanthamoeba; species Acanthamoeba castellanii. The sequence goes on along the minus strand of NW_004457693.1, from coordinate 59,200 downwards.
CTGGAAGTGGCTGAGCATGTGCCAACGAGATGACTGGGACTTCTGCGTCGGTCAGCTCAAACGAATCGCCCTCGATAAATTCCACAAGTTAATGGAGCCCTGTAAAAAGCAATTCATGTGGGTCCTCCAAGAGCTTATCCGTGCTCGAGCCAAGAACCTCGACGGCGTCTTCTCTGGCCTGCTGCGACACGTTGCAAGCGGCGACTACACGCCCAAGAACACTCAGCTCGCTGCCTCCCTGCTTAAAATGCTGCAGGATAACAAGTACGTAGTCTTGCTTGCTCGAGCTCACCCCGCCTTTCCTTCCTGCACCAGCTTGACAATTAACTTCCATTGCAATAGGGCGTGGCTATACGCGAGTCCGAGACTCATCTCGGTGGTGTACTTCACCTTCACTCGCCTCATCACAGACCACCTCAAGCAACCGGCCTTGACCGCGCTGCGCCAACAAGAGATCAATTTCACAAGCACTCTCTTACGCGAGAAGGTATCAACTTGCTTTTCTGAACCTGAACGGTGTGGCATCATGTTGCGGTAGCCCGTGTTGATGTGTATTATTGCATGTACCAGTTCGAAGAGGTGCGCGTCATCGGACGGGATCTGATTCGGCTCATCGACGAGAACAAGAAATTCCCCGAGTATGAGGTCATCTGGAAGGACCTGCTCCACAAGCCCAACACATTCAGTCCCACCCTCACCAACATCACGGACCTTCTCTCCGTGCGCACGCCGCCCAAGTATTTTGCCTCTCGCCTCACCCCGGACATGGAAGCCCAGCTCATGTTCATCCTCAAGAACGTACGTTTTCCCGACCAGATTTCCACGTAGCTACAGAGGCTCACCCATCGATCGTTTACCATGTTCAACGCACAGGTGAAAATGGGCAACCAGAAGCGATATCAGACATGGTTCATGCAGAAGTACATGCCCGCCACCGACAGCGAGACTCTAGTGCCGGATCTCATCCGCTACATTTGCTGCAACTATCACCCTCCGAACCACGTCCTCTGCTCAGACATCGTGCCTCGCTGGGCAATCATCGGCTGGCTACTCAAGTGCATCAAGGTACCGTCTTGCACATAACCCTTTTGATGGCAACCGCCGCTTTATTTTCTTCAATTAACCCACCCTCTGCTCCTAGACCAAGTATGTTGGTCACAGCGCGAAGATGGCGCTGTTCTGGGATTGGTTTTCGTATGACCAAAGAACGGACAACATCATGAATATCGGTACGTACATCTGAGTCCTCTGTCGGTCCACTCGTCATGGTCCGCCCCTAACGCCGATTTTCTATGTGCCGCTGCGCAGAGCCGGCCATCTTGCTGATGGTGCACTCCATTCCCAAGTACCCCGACATGACTGCAACTTTGCTGGACTTCCTTGCGACCGCTATCGAGTCGTTCGACGAACAACGCCGCGATTTTGCCCGCAAGGGAGTGCACAATTCCTTCAGCGTGTGTCTCGGAAAGAACGTTGTCACGTACGTGATATCAAAGTCTATTGGCTTTTGTCGTGCTATGTTGCCATCATCGTGACTCACTTTTATTTGCCTCCACAGATCTCTCGCTCCGCTGTTCAACTGCCCGACACTCGAACCCAGCCTCAAGAAGAAGCTGCACCCCATCTTCCGACCTTTCCTCAAGGAGGACCAAAAGCCGTCTGGCACCTCTTCTCCTCTCCTCTCCTCCGGCGGATCTCCTACGCTTCCCTCTTCGCCCCTGGTTTCGCCGCAGAAAACGCCCCAGTCTTCCTCCACGGGACAGACCACCGCCACCCTACCCAAGCTGCCCTTCCCTCAATTGGCCGATGCCGACGCTTTTGGTAAGTTGGCCTCTTTCCACGGCGCTGCACTCACAGCGCTCGTTAACGCTTGGTGCTTGTCCAAACAGTGGGCCGGAAAGGACCGACTGGTGGACTGGACAATTTTGACCTGATGCTGATGGACAAGCCGCTCATCAGCCCGAAGCGACAGGCATCGCCAACGGAAGAAATGTACAGCCGAACTGAACCGGTGGCCGAAGAAGTCGCAGAGGAAGAGCCGGAAAAGGGCAAGTCCGTCGCCAGGTACAACCGACTGAGTCGCTTCAAGCTTCTTTTTTGCTCTTCATAATTGCCACCGCTAACGTCGCGTCGTTTTCGTTGGCTCTATAGGACGGACATTCCGCAATCGCTGTTGCCGGTCGAGCGACCGCTCGGGAAGCTGATAGACTCGCTGAGTGAGGATGGCAGCCGATCGTTTGAAGTCCAGTCGAGTAATCTGCACCACCTCGTCGCGCACTTTGTAAAAATGGTACATGCCTGGTGCCACCGCACGCCACATACCGGATGTGTAAGTTGTGGTTCTAACGGAATGCTCTCTTTGTGCGCCGCTGCAGTCCTCGAGCGCGAAATACTCCCAGGAGGCGGCAACGGACCTGGCTCAGTTTTTCGCAAATGCTTTGGCGAAGGAGTTCGTCGACTTCGCTCCCGAGACCGTTCTCTCCGCCAGGCCCGCGCTCCACTTCAACCTCTTTTCCGCCGAGCCTTCTCCGCCCTTTGCCCTGCTGGACATCCTCCACGAGCTGCGCCTCCTCATTCCCTCTCTCGGTATGTGTTCCGCCCCCCACCCCCACCCCAACGTTGGATTACATCGTTTGGATCCTTTACCCCAGTGAGCGACAGTGATTGACCGCTCACGCTCTCACATGCACCACCATCAGGATTCCGATTTTTGGTGTGGTTGATTGTGCATGGCATTAAGGGCATCGACAGACGTCGACGAAGCCTCAAAGGACTCGATGAGAGGTCGCCGGAGGACGAGAACGACCACCACAACGGCCTTCTCATGGAGAACGTGGACAATGGCTATACCTACATGGGAGAACTTCATGAGGACATTTTGAGCCCCTACGCGACTTTAGTTGAACATAGCATGAGCAAGGGGTCGGCAGAATCTCAGGATTACCCATTTTTGTTGGATTGCAAGGTACTCTCTCTCTCTCTCTCTGCTCGCTATGCTCTGGTCTCATTTCGCAATCAAATCGACGTGATCACTAACACTAAAACGACTCTCTGTGATGGTGCAGTGGTGCGCGGAGGAATCGATGGATCTGTTCGCGCAAATGGTGCCCTATGTGTTCCGGTACCTGCCGGAGTACGTGCGCGCCTATCGAGTGGAGCTGGTGCAACTTATCGTGGCCAACGCCGATCCGACGCACGTACGTCGAGTATCTCATGTTCCAACGGTGCCTTGGCGTGCAAAGTATTTCTCATCTTCATTTCCCTCTTCTGCACACAGATCGAGTCTCTAGCCTGCAAGCTGACACTGGGCGAGTTTGAAATGTTTGGCCCGCGGGACGCGCCATTTGTAATCGGTACGATGCTCCCGTCCCATTCACCGGTCGCGCAATCACTCGTCTCACCCCGGTGTCGTTTGATGATTTTAGAGCAATCGCTTGGCTGGGACAGCATCAGCCAGTTTTGTCTATGGCAATTCCTGACGGCCGAGTTCAATCACGGCGTAGACGGTGTTGAGGAGGTGGCCGCAGAGGCCTTGGATATCCTCCGACTGCAGGACCGATCACAGACTCAGGGTACTGCTACTCATGCCTCTTCTTGGCTCTCGTGTCGTTCGCTTATTATGTGTTCGCGTGTTGGTCGACACAACAGAGTTCGTTCAAGGGCTGCTTCTGCTGCTTCGCACTGCAGCGCTCGCGCCAACGCTGCTTCAGGCCGTCTTCGCGCTTCCGCTGTCCTTTGCGCATCTGTCGTGCGCGCTGTTCAACCAGTGGAGCGCCAGAGACGTGCGAGCCTTCTTCCCGCTGCTCTTCGGGGAGCTGCAGCGGGTCATCGCCAAGAGTGTGGCGCCCGCCGAAGCCGCGACGAACGACGATGAAGACGAAGGCGAAGGGAGGGAGAGTCGAGGCCGTGTAGATAGGAAGTATGCCAAGCGCGTGGCGGGGCACCTGGACAGGTGGTGCCTCGTCATGCGGGCCAGCTTGAGGCGAGGCCCCGACGCCGACAACCTCGCTGTGCTCTCGGGTCTCCTCCAGCGGGTGCTGCGCGCCTACGATCTCACCGCCAACCACTACGACGGCCTGCCCACCCTTCTGCAAGAGCGGCGCGGCAGCAACAACAGCAGTGTCGGTAGCCCTGCGGCCGTCGACCCCAACAAGAAGCGAAAGCGAGCATCGTCGGGATCATCTTCAGCGACGACGTCTTCGGCTCTGTCGGCCACGATCGGCGGCGAAACTGCGGTCGAGCGGGACAAGAGACGCCGGGCGCTGTCCAAGGACGGCTCTCCGCACCTCAGCCCGGGTGGAAGCTTCGACCCGCACGCCAAGAAGCGACGGCTCAGCCCCACGCTCGACCACAACGACGCCGCCTCCGACGACAGCGACAATCGGGCCGTCTCGCAGGAGCTCGAGCTCGAACGACAGCAGAACGTCGGCGAGCGACGGAGCGGCGGCTCGGTCTTGGCGGCGTCGTCGCCCCAGCTGTCCCGGCATAGCGCCGGCAGCGGCTTCAGGCCCGGCTCGCCCTCAGTCCTTCCCCAGGGGTCTGGCCAGCGACACTCCTCCAACGTCTCGCTCACTAGTAGCAGTGGCGGCATACCGCGCCGAGCATCCAATGGCGCGCTAGATGAGAACAAACCCGGCCGACCAGAGGTGCCCTATCTCAACCTCTTGTGCCGCGTGTCGTGTGCGGCGTGTGTTGTGTGTATGTGTGGTGCCATGAATCATGAACTGATCTGAGATTGTGTGCAGCCGCCACCGCCAAAGAGGAAGCGGAGCCTTTCGGGTTCATCGGCCCACCTGCGACCACCAGAGGGTGCTGCCACCAGCGACGACAGAGACGACACCAAGGGCGATGGCGGCGCCGACGCTGGCGCGGCCCGGAAGCGAAAGGTGAAGCGCATCAGCATGGAACACGAGACCGAGTTCGACCAGTAGGTGTAGGTATAGGTGTAGTACAGGACGACCTCACCCTGCATCATGGCACCATCATCGCTTGTACTTGACCTTCGCCAACTTCTGATCGAGAAATAGTGAAAACAAAAAGAAAAACGGGCCAGCCAAAACGAAAGCACGAACACGAAGATGGCGCAGCAGCAAAAGAAGGATGAGCGATTCGCGCCGCTCAAGAACGATCTGATCATTCGGGCTGCGTTCGGGCAGAAGACGGAGCGGGTGCCGGTGTGGGTCATGCGGCAGGCCGGGCGCTATCTGCCCGAGTATCACGAGGCGAAGGCCGGAGCGGATTTCTTCACTGTCTGCAGGAACAAGGAGCTGGCATCGACCATCACGCTGCAGCCCGTGGAGCGATTCCCTCTAGATGCCGCCATCATCTTCACGGACATCCTGGTAGTGCCACAGGCCCTAGGAATGGAAGTGCTTATGCTCGAGAAGGCCGGACCGCACTTCCCTCATCCCCTCACCTCACCCGACGATTTGGCCAAGCTCGATGAGCCTTCGGCTGCTCTGGAGCGCCTCAACTACGTGTTCGAGGCCATCACTCTCACGAGGGAGCGATTGGCCGGACGCGTCCCGCTCATCGGCTTCAGCGGTGCGCCCTGGACTCTCATGGCCTACATGATCGAGGGAGGCGGCAGTAAGATGTTCGCCAAGGCCAAGGCCTGGTTCTACAAGTATCCCGAGGCGTCGCATGCCCTTCTCCAGCGCCTCACGGACACAATCATCATCTATCTCGAAGGCCAAGTCGCGGCCGGCGCTCAATTGCTCCAAATCTTCGATTCGTGGGCCAACGAGATCGGCCCTGATGTGTTCGCCACCTTCTCCAAGCCCTACCTCCTGCAGATCGCACGAGCCCTCAAGGCCAAGCACCCCGAGATCCCTCTCATCGTGTTTGCCAAGGGCGCCAACTACGCCATCGAGGAGCTTGCTCGCGACAGCGAATACGACGTCGTGGGTCTCGACTGGACCATCTCTGCCGCCGACGCTCGCGATCTCGTCAGCAAGGGTGGGCGCAGGTGCTCGCTGCAGGGGAACCTCGACCCGTGCGCGCTCTACTCGTCGAAGGAGGTCATACGGGAGGAGGTGCGCAAGATGCTCCAGAGCTTCGGTTCGACACAAGGCCTCATCGGCAATCTCGGCCACGGTCTCCACCCCTCACACGACCCCCAGCTTGTGGGTGAGTTCATCGAAGCTGTTCACGAGATTTCTGAAGAAATGAACCGAAGCGCTTGAAGGTGAATTTCATTTCATCTTCCGGTTCGTGAACAACCAAGCGCAGCGCATTTAGGCCATGAGCCTCACCCTGGCCTCCATCTTGGAGGACGGGGCGCACAGGCCAAGCTGGGTGCATACGGTGGCTGTGCCCACGGACAGACAGACAAAGGAGATCAGTCTTCTTCCTTCACTCACTCGTCTAGCGCGAGCGACGTACCCGGGGGCTCGCTGGAGACCAGAGCAGCGATGACCTTGGGCAGGTAGTTCTGCACAAAGTTGTCGCACAGCGTGGAGAGGGGCGCGGGCGCGGCGTCGCACACAGTCTCGATGGCCGAGATCATCTCCTGCTCCGTAGCGTTGGCGGCGATGAAGCCCTCAACGTAGGAGGCGGCGAACTCGCAGACTGACACAAAGGAAAAGAAAAAGGGTCAACCCCGCCAGCCATCCGTTCGTCCATCATGAAGAACATAATCAACGGAGCAGCATCGTACTGGTGCACTCGACGGAGCCCGCCGAACGAGCAGTGGGGCGAGCCACGGCGAAAGCGAAACAGCAGACAAACAGGAAGGCGAGGAGGAACTTCATTCTCGTGTCGATGTTGTTGATCTATCTCAAGACAAGGCAGAGCGATGCGAAGGCCGGAGTGCACTCTCCCTAACCGGCGCAACCCAAATAGGCAAGAAAAAGGCCACCTCCTCTGGGAAGGCGCTATTTTTGAGCAGGAAACAGCCCCCTCGTCAACCAGGTGTCCGGTCCCCCTTGTTAGCCAGGTGCTGGATACAAAAGGGCAAAGCAACATCGACAAACCGACATTGTCGCCCTTTCCCGGCCGCGAACAGTATCCTCTCTGGCAACCTTGTTCTAAGCTTCTTCTAAAGCCATCCACTCCAGCACCACCACGCCGCGCCAAGAGCCCGAGGAGTCTGTTGCAGATGAAGACGATTGTGGCAGGGAGCCCGCGGCTCTTCCTTCTCGCCCTGTGTCTTGTGGGTGAGCCTCTGCTGACCTTTCTTGCCGTGGTTGTCTTATAAAAATTTCATTGTCTGCTCGTTGTTGACCAGGCACCCTGTGGTCCACCCACTGCATTAACCTGCCCGGCTCTGGTCAGGACTCCTCGTCTGCGCTCTGGTCGGCCTGGGCCGATGGTATCTCACCTTCTGGCCCAGTTCAGCGGAGGGTTTGGGTTTCTTTTATATGGAAAATATGCCAATTTTATTATTTTGGTAATATTATCATCACTTATTCAGTTTAATCTAAGAATCTATCTTGCCATGCTTGCGCGCCAGGGTATCAGTACAAGGCGGACAACGTGCTGCTCAAATACACTGCGACCTCGTCGCTGATGACGGCGGGTACGCAGCTGACCAGCGGCTCCGTCGGGTTTGTGAGCACCGACGGCAGGCCCCCAGCCGGGCTGTGGCCAGACGACGGCGATGACGAAACCGTAGCGTCGGTGCCCGTGGCCGGCGGCGCGCTGGTGGTCGTCTTCAACCTCCCCGGCAGTCCAGCACTCGTAAGCCCCCCACTTCCCCTACCACGTGGTGAGGCCCTCAGTTGACGCCTCAACTGCTGTGCCGCTGGAGCAGACGCTGGACGGGGCTACGCTGGCGCGGGTGTGGCTCGGCGAGGTCACGCAGTGGAACGACTCAGCCATCGCGGCGCTCAACCCATTGGTTACGCTCCCGAGCGACAACATCACCATGAGCTACACGTGCGTGCTGGTCTCCCTTTTTCTTCTTGCCGACGCCTCTTTTGGTCGGTCGAGCGTGCTTCCACACTCTTCTACTTGTGCTGATGACACTCTTCTTCTTCTTCTTCGTGCAGAGCCGGCAGCGGCGATGGCATAACGCAGCTGTTCCGGCGGGCGCTTGTGGCCTTCAATTCGACCTTCACCAGTGCCGATGCAGACTTTGCCAGCCTGCTGCCCGCACAGGAGGGCCGGGCCTTCAGCGCCACCAACGCCTCCGGCCGTCTAGACTATGTCAAGGTACCCTACCGGTCTCTCCGCTGCCTCCTCCCTCCTCCCCTCTCTCAGCGCCAGAGCCCAGTGACTCATCATCATCATCATCACGCATCATCATCATCATCATCATCACCACCGTCACCAGAACACGGCGTATAGCGTGACCTATGTGGAGTACTCGAGCACCGTGCGCGGCACCCTGCCGTACTTTTCCATGAAGAACAGAGCCAACCAGGTCGTCACGCCATCGACCTCGTCCGTTCAGGCCGCCATGACTGACTACACGGCCGCCGTCAAAGATGGTAACTCTGCTCTTAAGCAGAGAATCTCTCTTGATTGGCCTGGCTTACCCAGCCACTGATCACCACTGCGTGCAATGACAGACCTGGCGGGCGACATCTTCAACGGCCCTGGTACCAACTCGTGGCCGATGGCCTACGTCGTGGTGGCATCGCTGCTCCGCACCTCGGTCGTGTCCGGTGACGACTGCACGGCCATCGAGGCGCTGGTCGAGCTGCTCAGCTGGACGCAAGTCAACGACCGCGCGGCGACGGCCGTCACCGCGGCCAAGTTCTTCCCGCTCACCATCCTCTACTACAAGCGCGTGATCGACCAGCTGGGCAGCGTCGTCTGCGCGGGCAGCCGGGCGCTGGGCGGCACGGCCTTCCTCATCGGACAGGGCACATCGCTGCAGTCCATCAGCGACTGGGTGCAGTCCTACAGCTCCGACGATTTTGTGCTCAAGGTACGCCTCGTAGCCCCCACAATAAGCCGGGTCAAGATGAATGAATGCGTGGAATGTTCTCATTTTTCTCCAACTCCCACCCAGTACTTTACGTCCAACACGGTCACCGCCCTGGGCAACCTTGCCGAAGGTACGCGCGCGCTGGCCTCCACCGCCCATTCGGGATTGCAGCCTTTTTGACTTGTCTGGGGGAAAACCAGGCGACCTGGACTTCTCGATCGGCCTCAAGGACGGGTTCGGCGTGGCGGGCCTGGAAGACGTGCAGGCCTTCGAAGGAGTCTCATTTGCCGTGTTCCCCGTTTACAACGTAAGTCCGCCCGCGTCATCGCTGTTGCCGTCGACGACGCTTTGAATTGGATTGGCCCGTCATCGCTCGCACGCTCGGCTAACCTGCATACCAAAGATTCCTGAGCTGGTGGGCCACCCTGCGCTGGTGCTCAATCTCTCGATCCTGGCCGATGTGTACCTCAACCGGGTGACCTATTGGGATGACGCCAAGGTACGCCGCATCTGATCCTGTGCGTCTGCCTGCCATGGCTCACACCACCCGCTCGCCGGCGGTTGACTGCACCCTCAGATCGTAGCGCTGAATCCAACGCTCCCGCTGCCCCACATGCCCATCCGCACCATAGTGCAGACCACTCTCTCAGGTATGTCCTCCCCCCCCTCTCCCCAGCATTTCTCACCGCGCATCTTTTACCCCTGGCCTCTCGCTCATCATCCTGCCTTGCATGACAGTCATCACTTCGGTCTTCACTTCCACCCTGTCCACGTTCGACGCCGAGTTCAACTCTACGGTACGCCCGTGCACCACACCAACTCCAACACCGACATGTGTCGCAATTTAGCGTGGCTTCAAGTCTTACTATGTGGCTGCCGCATCCTCTCCTCAGGTGGGCACGGCGTACAACGTGACGTACCCAATCCAAACGGCCAACAACAACACCCTCTCGGTGGCCCTCACCGCAGCGCCGCTGCTGGCCCTGTGTGGTACCTTTTTGTTGGTGGTGGTGGCGGCGGCGGTGGTGGTGGTAGCTGTGGTGGGTGGTGGTGGGTGGTGGGTACCGTGAAACAGCAGAAGGAGAGCGAAGAGAGCAGCCGGCTGACCACCAGTGCTGTTTATCCCCCAAGGCTCGACCCCGTACTCCATGACCTGGACGCTGAGCGGCAACGCCAACGCCAATGCAGCGCGCGTCTCGCTGGTCAACCCGCGCGGTAATGCGGTCCAGGTCAACGCCACCACCGTGCTCTCGGCCGTCCAGAGCCAGATCAACTCCACCAACAACCTCTACGTGCTCTGTACGCGCCACCACCCCACACTTCCCATGCGAGGCCTCTCTCGCCGCTCACTCACGCATCGCGCTACGTTCCGCCCGGCACTCGACAGCGACGGGTGCGGACAGCTGGCCGATGGTGGCGAGCCTGCCGTTCCTGCTGCCCCTGTCGTCGACGGTGGACTGCCAGAAGGCGAGCGCGCTGGTGAACTGGATCTACTGGGTCTCGACCTCGGCCAAGGCCTTCTCGCTGGCCTCCCGGACCGACGCCGTGTCGTCGGGTCAGGTGCCCGAGCTCCAGCGACGACTCCTGACCGAGCTGGCCAACGTACGCCGCAGCCCACCACTGTCGTGTCGGCGTTTCATGGGGAATTCAGCACTTTTAACGCTTGACATGCGCTCTGTGTCGTATGTGTGTGTCGTGTGTCGTGTGTGTCGTGTGTGTCGTGAGTGTGGTGTTACAGGTGACCTGCGGTGGCGAGCACATGCTGGCGGTGTGGTCGTGCATTTCGGGCGGGGAGCTGTGTTCACAGGTCGGCACCTGTGTGACGGGCCAGTGCCAGTGCGACCCGGGCTTCAGGGGGACCTACTGCCAAACAAACGGAACCACGTCTTCTGACGACACCGAGCTTGCCCTCATCCTCGTACGAACTTTTCTTTCTTTCTTTTTCTTTGTTGCTTTTCTTTTCAGGCACGCACCCTAATTTGACTCACCGCGACACTCGCGCACACAACACGCACACGCACCATCGCACACAGGGAATAACTCTGCCGGGAACGGCTGTCGCGGTGGCGTTCTTGTTCTGCTTGATATGGGCTCTGGTCATGCTGCTGCAACGCGGCCAGCGCAAGAAGCACGAGTGGGACATCAACTGGGCCGAGCTCGAGGTAGGGGAGGAGCTGGGCATGGGCGGCCACGGCGAGGTGTTCAAGGCCAAATGGCGCGGCACCGAGGTCGCCGTCAAGATGCTGGCCGGCAACGTAACCGTCACCAAGGAAATGCAGCGCTGCTTCACCGATGAGGTTAACGTTCACCCGTCGCCACTAGTTTTATAGATAGTCCATCATCATCGATCAGCGCAAGCTACCGTTATGTGTCGGGTGCGTGACGCAGGTGCTCGTGATGACCAAGTTGAGGCACCCGAACGTGGTGCTGTTCATGGCGGCGTCGACCAAGCCGCCCAAGATGTGCATCGTCATGGAGTTCATGGCCCTCGGCTCCCTCTACGACGTGCGTCTCTCTCTCTCTCTCTCTCTCTCTTTACTCCTTCCCTTCCGATAAACCGCTCATCACATTTCCCTCGCCGGTGTTGTGTGTTGTGTTGTGTGTGTGTTGTGTGTTGTGTGTGTGTGTGTGCGTGTGTGCGTGTGTGTGTGTGCGTGTGTGTGTGTGTGTGCGTGCGTGCGTGTGTCACGTGTCATTTGCGACGCCTATCAGTTGCTGCACAACGAGCTGATCCCGGAGCTGCCGTTCAAGCTCAAGGTCAAGATGGCCTACCAGGCGGCCAAGGGCATGCACTTCCTCCACTCGTCGGGCATCGTGCACCGCGACCTCAAGTCCCTCAACCTGCTCCTCGACGCCAAGTGGAACGTCAAGGTATCCCCCCCCCAACGCTTCATAGTACTACTAATAATTGCACACTATAATAATAATAATAATCGCAAAAATGCATAACACCAAAAAAGATAACATGGTTTCTGTATATTTTTAACAAAGCTTTTTCCCCATTACAGGTGAGCGACTTTGGTTTGACCAAGTTCCGAGATGACATCAAGAAGGGGAGCCCGGACGAAGGCGCCGGCACGGTGCATTGGACGGCGCCCGAAGTGTTGAGCGAGACGGGCGACGCCGACTTCGTGTTGGCCGATGTCTACTCCTTCGGTACGTTCGTGGCCACACTGGTTCGTGCCGCGGTGGGCGGTTCGCAACACTGGCCTCACACTCGTTTCTTGTTTGGCTGGGCCGTCCAGGTATCATCATGTGGGAGCTGCACACGCGCAGACAGCCCTACTTTGGCATGAGGTGTGCGCGCTATGTACCGTGTTGATTGCATGTAGTGCGTGTCGTGTCGCGTCGTGTGTCGTGTGTCGTGTCGTGTCGTGTGAGTTTGCCAAGGTGGTGACGTAGTGTCGTGGTTCATGGATGTGGCGCCGCAGCCCTGCGGCGATCGCTCTGTCGGTGATTCGCAACAACCTGCGGCCGGACATGATGGACCCGGTGCCACCCGAAGCGCAGGACTTTGTGGAGCTGATGCGGACGTGCTGGCACGAGGACCCCACCATCCGCCCCACGTTCCTCGAGATCATGACCCGCTTCAGCTCCTACTCCGACACCCTGCGGTCGGACACCGAGCGAAACTCGAGGTAGGCACACACAACCGCACACAACCGCACGCGACCACCTGCCACCTCACACGCGCGACCACACACACACACGTCTTGCTCATGCATGACCAAACCTAGCTCTTCGACTGGCGGTTCGCGCTTGGCATCGTTGACGGGCACGCAAACCAGCTCCGACTCCTCCGCCTCGTCGAGCCGGGCCTCGGTCGCCGCTGTCGGCTTGCGGCCGCCCGAAGGTGCGATCTGCCCCCCTTCGGCTCATACTCCCTTATTCGCCTCAACTCACTGCACACCGCACACACCGCACACACCACACACCGCACACACCGCATACGACGCATAGGCGAGGTGGTGATCGTATTCTCGGACATCACGCGATCAGCTTCGCTGTGGGAGCACAACCCGGAGGCCATGCGCGACGCCACATCAATGCACAACGAGCTGCTGCGCTCGCTGGCGACCAAGTACGGCGGCTACGAGGCCGGCGTGGGCCGCGAGCGCAACACGGGCGAGGGCTCCTTCTGCCTCGTGTTCTCCCGGGCCGTCGACGCCCTCCGCTGGTGCGCCGACGCCCAGATCGCCCTGCTCGCGCTGCCCTGGGCGCCGGGCTGCTCTCCCACCCGGGCGCTGCCGAGGAGCATAACGAGCTGATGGACGACCGGGTGGTCTATCGCGGCCTCCGGGTGCGCATGGGCATGCACGCCGGCAGCCCGCGCGTGGTCAAGGACGCCATGACGCGGCGCGTCGAATACACGGGTGCCGTGGTGAACGCCGCGGCGCGCATGACCGCGCTCTCGCACGGCGGCCAGGTCATGGTGTCGCAGCAGGCGCGCAACAAGCTCCGCACCGAGTTCGCCTCGGCCTCGCTCAACGACTCGGTCCTCCCCGAGCTCATGGAGGCCAAGCGGCTCAAGAAGATTGGCCGCTTCAACCTTCCTGACACCCCTGGCGGTACGTCGTGTGTCATGTGTGTCATGGGTGCAGTGTGTGCGGTCGTGTGTGCAGTGGTGTGTGCGGTGAGCGTGTGCGTGCGCGATGAACGGAGAAGATTGACGGTTGGCGCGACTGCATCAGGCACGAGTCTGTACGAGCTCAAGGTACCGGGCCTGGAGAGCCGCTTCTTCGGCGGAGTGTCGACTCAGAAGGACCACGACGACGGCGCCGCCAGCGGCTCCGACAGCGATCGCTCGGTGTGTTTCTGTATCTAGACTCTGCAGTGGTGTGTGTGTGTGTGTGTGGTGCTCACTGTTGGTCGGGCTCGTGGGTACGCGGACAGGCCTCGACGGAGAGCGACTGCGAGATGCTACAGAGCGTGGGCGAGGGCATGCTGTTCCGGGAGGACCACTTCCTGACGTCGGCCAACCTGTGCCGCTGGATCATCGATTTCAAGGAGGTCCAGCTCGGCGACCAGGTGGGCATGGGCAGCTACGGCGCCGTGTACAAGGGCACGTGGAAGGGCGTGGCGGTGGCGGTGAAGAAGTTCATCAAGCAAAAGCTGGACGAGCGGCGCATGCTCGAGTTCCGCGCCGAGATGGCCTTCCTCTCCGAGCTGCACCACCCCAACATCGTTCTCTTCATCGGTACACCACACCGCCGTTGTGTGTGTGTGTGTGTGTGTGACTCACGCGTATCGTGTCTGCCCAGGGGCGTGCATGAAACCGCCCAACTTGGCGATCCTGACGGAGTTCGTGAAGCGGGGCAACCTCAAGGAGATCATCAACGATCCCAACACCAAGCTGTCCTGGATGCAGAAGCTGGGCATGCTCAAGAGCGCCGCGCTGGGCATCAACTACCTCCACTCCCTCTCGCCCGTACGCTTTAGCCCTCACTCCACTGCGTCTACGCCCGCACAGCTCACCCTCTCTATATCTGGTTGGTGGCGGCGGTGGCGGCATGGTGCAGGTGATCGTGCACCGAGACCTGAAGCCGTCGAACCTGCTGGTGGACGAGAACTGGAACGTGAAGGTGGCCGACTTCGGGTTCGCGCGCATCAAGGAGGAGAACGTCACCATGACCCGCTGCGGCACTCCCTGCTGGACCGGTACCTCACCCACAACGATAACGCGACGTACTTGACCGGCCGGCTCACCAGCTTTGGTTGACGTCGTCATGACGATGTGTCAATGATGACAGCGCCGGAGGTGATTCGAGGGGAGAAGTACAGCGAGAAGGCCGACGTGTACAGCTTCGGCGTGGTCATGTGGGAGGTGGCGACGCGCAAGCAGCCCTTCGCCGGGCGCAACTTCATGGCGGTCACCATGGACGTGCTCGAGGGCAAGCGGCCCAAGATTCCCGCCGACCTGCCCCACCCGTTCAAGAAGATCATCAAAAAGTACGTCGTCTCGAGACAGTGTCGAGCGGGTAATCAGAGTGTTGGAAGCTAAAAAACGCGGCGTGCTTGTGTGTCGTGTTGGTGCCTGCGCGCAGTTCATGGCACGGCGTGGCGACGAAACGGCCGACAATGGAACGTGTCATCGAGACGCTGGAAGCGCTGGAGAGCAACAACGGCGCTGCGCCCCCCGGCAACACGACCGTGTAAAAACAACTGCCCTGTGCAGCCCCCACTCACATCAGCACAGCACACACTCGTGGCGTGTCGTGCTTCATTCATGTGTCGTGTCAACTAGAGATACATGTTATACAACATGCATGTACTATTACAAACAGCCACAGAAACATGGTGACGTCTTTAAGAACTTCAAGTATGAGGGCACGCTCAACAATCCCAGATGGCTAGGCAACATTAGCACATCATAATCAGTATCTGCTTAGGCGGTAGAGCCCAGTTTGGCTGTTCAGCACTTCACTTCTTCTGTCGTTAGCCGCTTGTGCGCAGCTCAATGCCATCACCTGTAACGACCTGAAGTGATGAAATCATAAGAGGGAGCAAGTCAGGGGCGCTGATGACCGGAAACACTCCGGATAAAACTGACCACTGGGAGCTTCCATGGCGGCGCTTTGGCGAGCATGCTGGCCGGTTCTACCAATGGGGTATATTGTGATCCAGCTTATAAGCTGACCTTTTTCAATGTGTCTTTTCACCCTGCGGCGGAGAAACCACCCCAACATGAAGTGCAACACCTCCACAAGCTCGCTTCTGGTGGGCATGCTCATTGTGGCCTGTGCCCTCAATGTCTGTGCAGCCTCGTTCATTACCGCTGAGCCGAACCTCACGTACGCCTAATACACCTGGTGCCTGAGCCTCTCATTACTCAGCCGTCTCTCCATATAGTGGCACGTGGTACAGGGAGTGGGGCGACGGAGACAGCTCTGGTTGCGTGTCTCTCGAGAAGCTGACCCAGTCCGGAGCAAACATTACCTCCTCGCCTGGGTAAGTGAAAGAGGGGCCTCCTCGCACCCAGCTTACAAAGCGTGCGGGGGAACAGAAGCGCTTCGTGGTATGCTTCGCTCTATCGCGGGGTTGGTACTGGCTATGGCTCCATCGATGACAATGGCTACTCCTTCTGTGGCGTGGTACTCCCTGCCTGCTTTTTGGTTTCCTTCGGAGTGATCGCTACTCACACCAAATGTCCTCTGCCAGACCGAAGTCGTGGTTGTGGTGACTGATGCCAATCTGCTTACGGTGACCTTCCTGCCTTACCCGTCCAGCCCGGCATGCCCGGTGGCCTACTCTGGTGCCATGGCCAAGTATACCAGGAGGCTGGTCCCATCGTGCTGACCATATCCTCCAATAAACCATCGGTCACCCATCCCCTGTACACCAATCATAACGTCCGATGAATGGGCTTGTACGTGCGCTCGTCGACCTTACACTCGATTACTATACGGCCGTGTCTTGGGTTTATCCTTCTCGCCGAACCCTGACCGCCCAGTACGTGCTGCCCAGCCAGGGCTGAAGGTGGCGGGCCTGGAGATGCGATTCTTCGGCGGCGTGTCAGAGGATGATGCCGAAGCTGTACACATCGGCATCGGAGATAAAAACGTGCATAGGAGCGAAACTTGTGAGGGAGTTGCAGAATCACCTCACGGAGGGAACCAAGGGCCTTGAACTCCATACGATGCACACCTTGGGCGGCTTGGTCGACGCCGCCATGAACAGCACCACGTTCGGGTGCCTCAGCATTAGCACCTGCGATCACAGTTCCAGTCAGGGATTAGGTTGCCGATTGTGATTGAGAGAAAGAGAGAGAGCATTAGAGAAGCAGTGCTCTAATGTTCTGCTCACGAGGGGGAATGGGGAGAACGCACCTCCTCGGCGAAGTTGCGCTGCCTGTCCTTGGTGGTCTGGGTGTTGGCGAGCTTGACGGCGACCTCGGTGCCGCGGTAGACCTCGCCGTAGCCGCCCATGCCGATGGCCTCGCCCAGCTCTATCTCGCTCCAGTCCACGTGCCATTCCTCCCTGCGCCGACGGTTCTGGCGCAGCACCAGCGGTCCGAACAGAGGAGGCCATCAGCCACACATCCCCACACGGACAGCACATGTTGGCCAACGCATTCACCATCGGCAATCGCGGCCTCTTCACGATTAGTTTCGTTACTGTTGGTGGGATAGTACTAGTGCCCAACCACAGTTCAGATAAAGTCAAAGTCAGTCAAAGGGCAAGGAATACCTTAAGTACCGGACAATGGTGAGCTGGTAGAAGTCTGTAGACGCCAGCACTGCAGCGCGTTCGTTGACCATGGCCCAGCTGAGCAGCCTAACCAGCTCCTGCACGTTGGTGCAGTAGCCGTTGTAGCCCGTCGAGTTGCCGAGTAGGCCAGCCATCACTGGGTAGGAAAGAGGCCACGATTCGCTCCCTTTGCCGTTGAACAGGTGGACGTTGAGTTCTGACAATTAGTCATGTCAGCAACGCACGCATCAACAACGCTGGCTTTCCTACTTTGTTGCTGTCTCCCCGGGAGATCACAGTGCCGGGACTCGGCAGCGACATAGGGACCGGCGTTCCAATTTACTGCTGTGCCGACAATTCTGCTGGTAACGAACCTCTCGTTTTACCAACTAAATGCTAGTCGTGGGGCAGGCTGCACAGGGTGGTGGTGAGAAAACCGTGCGTGCTTGATCTGGTGCATCGATCGGCGACGACGCCTCGGGTCGTCATGGGAGAAGCGCCACCGCGCGTAGTTGTCGACGCAGTAGCGGCGCCACTCATGGCGGTCGAGCGCACGCTGATCGGCGGGCGGAGCCCTCCTGCTCATCTTCATGTGCGTGCGGCGCTCGAGGCAGCAATCGACCACCTCGGTGTGGACACCGCCGCGGAGTGCACTCTCCTGTTGCACCCACGGGCGTAGCATGGGCCACGCCAACCTACGCCACAGCGAAGCCTCCAGCGACGCAGCATTCCACTAGTGTGTCGTGTGCGGTGTACGTGTGTGGTTTGTGGGCATGTCAGTAGGAACCACACAAGATGTTGTGCCTGAGGAGTCAGACCTGGCGGCAAACCAGGCCAGCGCACACTAGGTCTTCGCACGGGAGATGCTGAAAGATGGCGAGCAACACTTCATCGGGAAACAATAGCTGGGTGGTGAGTGCGCTGGGCTTCGATGCACGCGTGCCGCCTTCATCTCTCTCTTCCACAGCGCGTCTGCTCTCCCAGACCGGCAGTGCGCCGGCCACGTCGTGTGCTTCCTGGAAGCAGGCCCTGTCTAGCCGATTGCGCTTGCCCTTCAGCCGCAGGTACATGTCCCCAATAGGCTCCTTTGGTCTGTGCACACGCACGACGCACAGTGTTGGCAATGCCCATTCCAAAAAAAGAAGCCACTACGCACAGGCGAGCGGAGGGAGCCCAAGAGATGACGACGCGCTTCATCTCATAAACGCTGTCATCGCCTCTACGACAGAAAGGCAGCGTGTAGCCCGCGTAGGACTTGGTAGTCAGCCCGTACTGCTCTGCCTGTGTCCATATGATAAACCTCAAAAAAAAAAAAAAAAAAAAAAAAAAGAGTACCATCGTGTGAACGAGCTTGCGGGTGAAGCCGTCGAGGCGCGAGGGTGAGGTGCTCATTCTGCTTGTCGGAGCGTTGCTTGCGGCTGCGGTCACCATTTCGTGCAGCAGCCGGTCGAGACTGAACAGGAGTGTGGCATGCTGGCCCACCTCTCGCGCCAGCAACGCTACCCCTTCTCCTGGCGTTGCCGATGCTGCATACTTCTCTTTTTTTTTCTCCTTTTTGTTTGTTTTTGTCTTTTCCGGACGGCAGTGGTTGGATACGGCCATACTGCGCAGAAAGCACCGCTTCCCATCCGAACAGCGAAGTTAAGCTGCGCCAGGCGGTGTTAGTACTGGGGTGGGCGACCACCCGGGAATCCACCGTGCCGTATCCTTTTTGTTGCTCCCCTCTTTTTTGCTTCGATTTTGCCTCTTTGCGATTGTCTTCTTCTCTTCTGGTCTCGTGTACTTCGTTCGCTCTTATTATCCATCATCATCCCACAGCAGAGCTTGCACTCTTCCTTTTTCAGTTTCTTTAATACATGAAGGAGACAAGGTCCTTTCCTCCCTCTTTAACTTGCACTTGGTGGGTTATCCCAATCTCTGTGTCTCTCTCCGCTTGTCGCGAAGATGTTAGACGGCGTTGTCCGGCGAGCCAGCCAAAGCACCGGCAGCTTGGGCATCAAGCGCCTCTATGATCTCCTCCATCGTGGGCCTCTTGTTTGCTTCGGCATGCCACGACCTGGTCCGGAATTGGTGGCAATGATCAGCACCCAAACACCAATGAGAGCTTGGAATTGGTGGCAATGATCAGCACCCAAACACCAATGAGAGCTTCGTGTTTCCGAGGAATAGAATGAAGGTGGCCGTACCGCTTGAGGAGCTTCTTGAAGGCAGGCGGCAGGTCCGACGGTACCTTGGGCCGCTTGCCCTCGAGCACGTCGAGCGACACGCCCATGAAGTTGCGCCCGGCGAAGGGCTGCTTGCGTGTCGCCACCTCCCACATGACCACGCCGAAGCTGTACACGTCGGCCTTCTCGCTGTACTTCTCCCCTCGAATCACCTCCGGTGCTGTCGATGCCGCATAAAAGGTGGTGAGCCGACGCCACCTACGGAGGACCCGGGTTTGGGTGTACCGGTCCAGCAGGGAGTGCCGCAGCGGGTCATGGTGACGTTCTCCTCCTTGATGCGCGCGAACCCGAAGTCGGCCACCTTCACGTTCCAGTTCTCGTCCACCAGCAGGTTCGACGGCTTCAGGTCTCGGTGCACGATCACCTGCACCATGTCACCACCACCACCACCACCAACCAGATAGAGAGGGTGAGCTGTGCGGGACGTAGACGCTGTGAAGAGAGGGCTAAAGCGTACGGGCGAGAGGGAGTGGAGGTAGTTGATGCCCAGCGCGGCGCTCTTGAGCATGCCCATCTTCTGCACCCAGCTCAGCTTCACCGTGTGGTCGCTGATGATCTCTCCGAGGCTGCCCCGCTTCACGAACTCGGTCACAATGCACAGATTGGGCGGCTTCATGCACGCCCCTGTATGTAGTGTTTGCAATCCATATGATCAGCAGAGCTGAGGCGCGTGCGTGCATGCTTGCCGTGTGCTGTATGTGTGGTGTACCGATGAAGAGAACGATGTTGGGGTGGTGCAGCTCGGAGAGGAAGGCCATCTCGGCGCGGAACTCGAGCATGCGCCGCTCGTCCAGCTTTTGCTTGATGAACTTCTTCACCGCCACCTCCACGCCCTTCCACTTGCCCCGGTGCACCACACCGTAGCTGCCCATGCCCACCTAATTTGGCCCACCCGCGCGGTTAGCGTGCGTAGGCAAGTCAGCCACGGCCACGTGGCCAGCAAAGAGAGACTAACCTGGTCGCCGAGCTGGACCACCTTGAAGTCGATGACCCACCGGCACAGATTGGCCGACGTCAGGAACTGGTCCTCCTTGAACGCCATGCCCTCGCCCACCACCTCCTGCACCTCGCGGCTCTCCCCGCCATCGTGTGACTTGCCCGAGCCCGACTGACGGCACAAAAAAATCAGTTAGCCCCATCAGACACGCGACACACGATAGCCAAAGCGAGTGCGCACCGAATGGCTCGCCTCTGGTGAGCCATCCGATGTGCCGTCGTCGTCCTTCTCTACCGACACGCCGCCGAAGAACCGCCTCTCAAGCCCCGCCACCTTAAGCTCGTACAGCATTGTCCCTGTGCGGAGTGGTGGTTAGTTGGCGGCGGCGGAGGCGGAGGGGTGAAGCAAGGCGGTACCGGCTGGGGAGTCGGGCAGCTCGAAGCGGCCCAATCGCTTGAGCCGCTTGTTGTGGTTTTCAGTCTCTGCGCGGGCCTGGTCCGACTGGCCGGGCGTGGCGGGTGCCTCGGTGGCGAGCTTGTCGCGCGCCTGTTGCGATACGACCACCTGGCCGCCGTGCGCCAGGGCCGTCATTCGCGCCGCCGCATTGACTGTCGACCCCACGTACTCCACTCGCCGCGTCATGGCGTCGCGCAGCACGCGCGGGTGCCCAGCATGGACGCCCATGCGCACCCGCAGCCCACGAAACACCACCCGCTCGTCGTAGCCGCCTTCCCAGAGCTCTTCGGCGGCGCCCGGGTGGGTGAGCAGGCCGTCGGGCCAGGCCACGGTGAGCAGGGCGCGCTGGACGTCGGCGCACCAGCGGAGGGCGTCGTGCGCGCGGGTGAATACCACGCAGAAGGAGCCCTCGCCCGTGTTGCGCTCGCGGCCCGTGCCGGCCTCATAGCCGCCGTGCCGCGCGATCAGCGAGCGCATGAGGTCGTTGTGGGCCATCGTGGCATCGCGCATGGCTGCCGGGTTGTGCTCCCAGAGCGAGGCCGCCCGCGTGATGTCGGTGAACACGATCGCCACCTCGCCTGCGAGTTCGGAATTGAAATTGAGGGTCAGTTGTGGGGTGAGAGGTGAGCGTGAGACTGTGGGCAGCGCAGCGCACCTTCAGGCGGACGGAACGCGGCGACGCCGCGTCCAGAGGAGGCCCGCGACGAGGCCGACGACGACGAGCTGACGGTGGGAATCGAGCTCGTCGAGCGCACCTTGGAGTCCGAATTCGATGAACTGGAGCTGGTGCGCGAGGTGAAGGAGGAGCGGGACTTGTCCACGGACGAGCTGAGGCGGGTCATGATCTCGAGGAACGTGGGGCGGATGGTGGGGTCCTCGTGCCAGCACGTCTTCATCAGCTCCACGAACTCGTGCGTCTCCTCGCTCACGTCCGCAGCCGTGATCTTGGGCCGCAGGCCATCTCGAATCACCGCCACCGCCACCGCCGCCGGGCTGATGTGTGTCGTGTGCCATGCGGTCAGTTGGGGGTGTTCAGTTGGCGGTTTTGGCTCCGACGCACCTCAAGCCGAGGTAGGGTTGCTGGCGGGTGAGGAGCTCCCAGAGGATGATGCCGAAGCTGTACACGTCGGCCAGCACATGATCGATGTCGTGCGTTTCATTGAGCACCTCCGGCGCCGTCCAGTGGATCGTTCCGAGCCCTTTGTTGTCCGCACCGGCGCCTCCGCCCAGAGCCATGTCGGACTTGAACTTGGTCAGCCCAAAGTCGCTCACCTGCAACAAACACCCGCACATGTCGTGAGCGCTGGTCGCCAAGAATGGGCCAATGACACTCAGTAGCAGTACCTTGACGTTCCACTTGGCGTCGAGGAGCAGGTTGAGGGACTTGAGGTCGCGGTGCACGATGCCCGACGAGTGCAGGAAGTGCATGCCCTTGGCCGCCTGGAAGGCCATCTTGATCTTGAGCTTGAACGGCAGCTCCGGTATCAGCTCGTTGTGCAGCAACTGATCGATGGTACCGATTAACATTAAAAACAACAACAACAACAACAAAAACAGCAACAAATATAAGGGAAATGTACGTCGTAGAGGGAGCCGAGGGCCATGAACTCCATCACGATGCACATCTTGGGCGGCTTGGTCGACGCCGCCATGAACAGCACCACGTTCGGGTGCCTCAACTTGGCCATGACCTCCACCTCGCCGGCAAAGCAGCGTTGCATGTCCTTGGTGACGGTCACGTTGGCCGCCAGCATCTTGACGGCGACCTCGGTGCCGCGCCACTTGGCCTTGAACACCTCGCCGTGGCCGCCCATGCCCAGCTCCTCCCCTACCTCGAGGTCGTTCCAGTCAATGTCCCATTCCTCGCGCCTGCTCCTGCCCCGCCGTGCGAGGAGGAACACCAGCACCAGCATGCCGGTCATACAGGCCACGCCCACAAAGGCCACCGGCAAGGCGACAGCCTGACACATATGGGCGCGTGTAAGGCCGCGGTGCGTGCAGTGCGTGCGATGGCGCAGAGAAGGTAGAAACCTACCAGGGTGATCGTGAGGGCGTCGTCGCTGCTCGAAGATACGGTGGCGTTCATCTGGCAGTAGGTGCCGACGAGCCCCTCGTCGCAGTTGCACTTGCCCTCGACGCAAGTGCCGGCACCAGAGCACAGTTCGCCGTCGGAGATGCACGACCACGCCGACAGCACATGCCGACCGTCACACGTCACCTAAACATAAACCAAATAATAACAAAAAAAACCAAATAAATACATAAATGAATAAATGAATAAAGATCGCATTGGGCGTTGGTATGCAACGCACGTTGGAAAGGCTGCGCAGGAGTCTCTTCTGGAGCTCGGGCACCTGGCCCGACGACACGGCGTCGGTCCTGGCGGCCAAGCGGAAGGCCTGGGACGAGGTCGAGACCCAGTAGATCCAGTCAACCAGCGCGGTCGCCTTTTGGCAGTCCACCGTCGACGACAGGGGCAGCAGGAACGGCAAGCTCGCCACCATCGGCCAGCTGTCCGCGCCCGTCGCTGCCGCCAATGGGTTGATGTGAGCCGACTCACTTGGCCCCACGACGAGGGGGGATTGACGATGAGAGAAGGAGACGCGTACAGAGTATGTAGAGGCCGTTGGTAGAGTTGGTCTGGCTCGCCACAGCGGACAGCACGGTGGTCGCATTAACGCTCACGACATTACCGAGCATATTGACCATCGAGAAGCGCGTCGCGTTGCGGTTGACGTTTCCGCTCTGCGTCCACGTGAGCGAATATGGCGTCGTACCTGCCCACAACCAAACCAGTGGCCCGATGAGATTACACAACCTGGTGGCGATTTTTCTTTGGGGAGGGCGTACCGCAGAGGGCTAGCAGCGGCGCTGCGCTGAGGGCCACTGAGAGGGTGTTGCTGTTGGCCGTCTGGATCGGGAACGACACGTTGTACGCCGTGCCCACCTGGAAACGACAATGACCATATTCGTCACTCCGTGTGGTGAACAAAGTGCGTCAGTGGGAGATTGTACTGTGGAGTTGAACTCAGCATCAAATGCGGACAGAGCCGAGGTGAAGACCGAGGTAATGTCTGTTGTGTGAGAGGTGAGAATTAGAATCATTACTGTCGTCCCTTCTGAAGGCCAACCCACAGCAGAAGCGACAAAGGACGTACAGGACAGAGAAGTCTGCATGATGGTGCGGATTGGCATGTGCGGCAACGGGTGCGCCGGATTCAGCGCTACGATCTGTACGAAAGAAGTGGTAAGCATAGCGTCTAAAGTCGACGATGGTCCAGAAGAGAAGAGCGTGCCTTCGGGTCGTCCCAATAGGTCACCCTGTTGAGGTACACGTCAACCAGGATGCTCGTGTTGAGCACCAGAGCAGGATATGCGACCAACTCTGGAATCTGCACGTGTTGGGCAAGGAGAGTGTGTTGTCAGCAGCGCCACCACAGCCGCTTCCTAGAAGAGGGGCTGTGTAATGTACGTTGTAAACGGGAAACACGCCAAATGTGACCCCCTCAAAGACTTGCACTTGCTCCAGTCCCGCCACACCGAACCTGGAGTGACAGGAGTGACGGTATGAGACTTGGTGTGCAGTACAAGAGCGAATGCGAGAAAACGAAAAAGCGAAAGCGAGAGGAAGGGTATGGTGCCATACCCGGCCTTGACGCCAAGGGCAAAATCCAGATCGCCTGTTGGTGCAGAAGGTCACGCGCATGAGAGCCCAGTCTTCCAGCGTTCAACTAAATGCTGCAACAACGTACCTTTGGCCAGACTGTTCAACGCAGTGACAGTGTTGGACGTGAAGTACTTGAGCACGAACTCGTCGGAGCTGTACGTCTGCACCCAGTCGTTGACAGACTGCAGCGAGGAGCCTTGGCCGATGAGGAAGGCGGTGTCGCCCAGCGCGCGACTGCCACCGCAGACGACGCTGCCCAGCTGGTCAATCACGCGCTTGAAGTAGGGGGTGGTGAGCGGGAAGAACTTGGCCGTGGTGATGGCCGACGCCGCGCGGTCGTTGACCTGAGTCCAGCTGAGCAGCTCAACCAGCGATTGGATGACCGTGCAATCGCCATCGGACGGGGTAAAGCTGCTGCGCACCGACGCTACCACGACGTAGGCCATCGGCCAGGAGTTGGTACCAGGGCCATTGAAGATGTCGCCCGTCAGGTCGCCTGCCGCCCACGAATATTGGTGTCAGTGCTCCAGGGAGCTCAGAGAGTGGACTGCACTGCAAGGTGGGCGGAAACCAGAATTGAGGGCGGCTGCGTAGTCAGTCATGGCGGCTTGAACGGACGCGGTTGAGGGCGTGACGGCCTTGTTGGCCCTATTCTTAATGGAGAAGTACGGCAGGGTGCCGCGCACTGTGCTCGAGTACTCCACATAGGTCATGCTATACGCCGTATTCTGTTGTCCGATGGCGTAATGGAAGAGTTATTGTCAATGGATCAACGCGAGTGGGAGAACCAACAAAGTCCTGGAGGGTACCTTGACGTAGTCGAGGCGATCAGTGGCACTGGCGGCGCTGTAGGTCCTGCCCTCCTGTGCGGGTAGCAGGTCGGCAAAGGCGGGATCGGCACTGGTGAAGGTCGAATTGAAGGCCGCGAGCGCCCGCCGGAACAGGCGCGTGATCCCATCGCTGCCGCTGGCACTGTGCATAGAGCACGAGGGAAAGAGGTCAGCCCACCTGGCACTACCCACTCTTTGGGTATGAGGTACGCGAAGCTCATGGTTATGTCGTTGCTAGGCAGGGTGGCATTAGGATTGAGTGCGGCGATGGCCGAGTCATTCCACTGTCGGATCTCCCCGTGCCACACTCGCGCCAGCGTAACTCCATCCAACACCTGATCACCAGATACGGTCATTAGCTTTGGGAAAGACGCACCACAAAAGGAAAACGAGAGCCTAAAGCGACAAAAGGCCGGGTCGCAATGCGCAGGTTACCAGTGATGAGTTGCCAGGGAGGTTGTATGTCGCGACGATAGCCCCGCCAGCCACGGGCACCTCCGTGGTTTCGGAAGGGAAAGACGCCCGATCGGCCTCCCCGATAAGGCCGTCCACACTCACAAAGGCGGCCGCACCCGAGGCCAATTGTTCGGCGGCTGTGGTGACGCTGGAAGTGGAGGAGTAGGAGAGAATGACATTGTCCGCCTTGAATTGGTAGCCTGTGTGGTTGTCGCTCCGCTTCATGTGAGGTGGTGTTGCATGCGAGGGGGGCTTCTTCTTGGGTGGGTGGAGAGAGGACGCACCGTCGGCCCAAGCGGACCACAGGCCCCGTGCTGCATCTTCGCCAGCGCCTGGCATGGTGATGCCACGCCCAACACGAGCTTCATGTAATAAAACAACCAGAACCACCAGCCACAAGTCTAGCCAGTACAAGCCGAATGAGAAAGTGCTAGCAGGAGCGAGAAGGAAGAGAAGGGGGGGTACAGTGCGCACTGCTGGTAGACATAAGGTCTAGCGTTGTGGTTGGTACTAAGAAAAGAACTGCCCAGGGACAGGACGCCCGTGACGAGGGACAGTGCGGCCTCCAGCAACCGTGTCAAGGTGCCCATTCTCGGCTCGGCAGCGTGCACCTTGCCTAATCTTTGGCAGTCACTTGGCTGGGCTGGAAAAGGTTGTGGGTCGTTCGCGTAATAACAAGTTGGCGTGTGCCCCTCCTGAAATTCTGGACCGTCGTCTTTTTCTTTCTGTTTTTTTTTGCATTTATTGGCCAAAGAAAAATTGATAAATCAATTCTTTGCCAATTCCGCCACATCAGCAATCGCCTCATGTTTGATCTCTACTCGAATCTCTCTGCCCCAAAGGCAGGAGGCACCAACACAACAAGTAGCACACAGCCTACGGACGCGAAACCTGCCAATTCAGGTACTGCATCTGGACATGTTCTAGAAACTGAGCAATGCTAACATGCGAGGGCGTAAAGGTTGGTCGAGCACGTCCAAATTCACAGGAGGAGAGAAGCTTACAAACGTGCCATCGGTGTTGGCCCAAAATGTGCTGCTCAAGCGCAAGCGATTGCAACAACCCCAGCCGCCCAGGGCCACACGAACATCTATGGACCTGGTTCAGGCGAAGGTCAAAGAAGAAATAGTACCTCCTGCACCACCGCCGCGTCGCTCAATTAACTAGCGATTCTCGGCAGCTTGATTGACCTCTTCGTCCATCTGGGAACCGTAAAGACCACCCCCCATCTGCAACAAAACGTCAACCTTAG
>NW_004457693.1:12733-32289 GCF_000313135.1 Acanthamoeba castellanii str. Neff | reverse complement strand
GCGTTGTGGTTGGTACTAAGAAAGAACTGCCCAGGGACAGGACCGTGACGAGGGACAGTGCGGCCTCCAGCAACCGTGTCAAGGTGCCCATTCTCGGCTCGGCAGCGTGCACCTTGCCTAATCTTTGGCCGTCACTTGGCTGGGCTGGAAAAGGTTGTGGGTCGTTCGCGGCATCCCAAGTTGGCGTGTGTCCTCCTGAAATTCTGGACCGTCTTTTTCTTTCTGTTTTTTTTTTGGGCCAAAGCAATTCAATTCTTTGCCAATTCCGCCACATCAGCAATCGCCCTCATGTTTGATCTCTACTCGAATCTCTCTGCCCCAAAGGCAGGGGGCACCAACACAACAAGTAGCACACAGCCTACGGACGCGAAACCTGCCAATTCAGGTACTGCATCTGGACATGTTCTAGAAAACTGAGCAATGCTAACATGCGAGGCGTAAAGGTTGGTCGAGCACGTCCAAATTCACAGGAGAGAAGCTTACAAACGTGCCATCGGTGTTGGCCCAAAATGTGCTGCTCAAGCGCAAGCGATTGCAACAACCCCAGCCGCCCAGGGCCACACGAACATCTATGGACCTGGTTCAGGCGAAGGTCAAAGAAGAAATAGTACCTCCTGCACCACCGCCGCGTCGCTCAATTAACTAGCGATTCTCGGCAGCTTGATTGACCTCTTCGTCCATCTGGGAACCGTAAAGACCACCCCCCATCTGCAACAAAACGTCAACCTTAGCAGCACACCCAAGCCGGGTGGGAATGAGGAGCCACATCATCAACACATGCCCTCCAGGATGGGCGCCTCGTCGCGCCTTGGGCCAAAGGACCTCGATGAGTACGATCCTGCCCGACCCAACGATTACGAGGAGTACGTGAACGAGCGACAGGCTAGACAACAGCACCGTGAGATGGAACGGCAGCAACGCGAACAGGAACGAGAGCAGCAGCAGTGGGGCTTCCAGCCCAGCGTGCCGATGGATGAAGACGACTTCCGCGAAGCACCCCGAAGCAGCACCCACCACCGCTACTCGCCTCCTTCTCAACCATCTCGATCGACCAGAGAGTCCTCTCCTCCTCCATCTTCGGCGAAGCTCGACCTCAACGTCTCCGGCGAAGAGGTACACTCACTTGGTACTACTTTCACCCGTTCCCGTTCTCTCATCATTCTGCTCCCTCGTGTGCGCTAGGCCTGGCGACGGCGGGCACAGTTGAGCGCAGGAATGCAGCCTGCAGCATCGCCAGCGCAGGCCATGATGGCTCCCTCGAACGTACACGATCCGTACGGATACGACACTGAGGAAACGCCCACACGGGCGCCACAAGCAGCCCGCGTCTCGAATCACATCCCTCCGCCTCCGTCATTTGATAGTCCTGCCCCCACTCCTACTCCCACGAGAGCCAATAGCGGCGGCGGCCTCTCTATCGCAGAGCAGATGATGAAGAAGATGGGCTGGACAGAGGGACGAGGTGTGCATCTTTGCTCCACTTTCTCCCTGTTTCGTCGTTTCTTGTGTTTGCCCGTGCTTCTTCTCACGCCTCTCTTGTGTGCTTTTGTGAAGGCCTGGGCAAGGAGGGACAGGGCATTTTGAACCCGCTCGAGCACAAGAAGCTCAACAAGGGCAAAGGCCCGGCCAGTGGAGTCATTATCGACGTCAACTCTAAGCCCGGGAGTCTTCTTTCCCACCGACGAAAGGTCGAATCGAGCAAGGTCATCCTGCTCCGGGTATGTCGTGTTCCTACCCTCTCTTGTTTCTCATTCACGTTCGTCTGCTTCTTGTGCGTGATGCATGTGACACATCGCAATGCTAACTTTGTTGTTCTTCTTTCCTCTGCTTTCCTCTGCTCTGCTCTGCTCTGCTCTGCGAAGAACATGGTGGGTCCAGGCGAGGTGGACGAGGACCTCGAGTCCGAGACGGCGGAGGAGTGCACCAAGTACGGTCCGGTGGTGCGATGCAAGATCTACGAGGAGAAGAACCCCATGGTGCCCTCCGACAAGTCGGTCCGCATCTTCGTGCAGTTCACCACGCTCGACTCTGCGCTCAAGGGTACACCAGTGGGGACTGACGTCATTGTGGGCGCGTGCGTATGCGTGTCTATGTGGGGTGGCCGAGTGTAACGCTCTGATGAACGGTCGATTGCTTCGTCATCAGCGATGATGACGATGGGCGATGACCAATGGTCTGCTTCATCGAGCTAGTTGTGTTGTGGACTCACCTCCCTCTTCTTCGCCACCTGTTAGCCATCAACAGCTTGCATGGACGATTCTTCGCCAAGCGTCAAGTCGAAGCCATCTTCTTTGACGAGGAGAGGTGGGAGCACGGTGACCTTGCCAGTCATCCCGATGAATACTAGCAGCCGCCACCATCTAAGAGACCTCTCCCCTCCTCTCCCCTCCCCTTCTTGTTCATCTTCTCCTGGATCTCCAGCGAGCCCAATAGACGTCAGCGCTTGTCGACACTTATTCACCACCACGCGCGAAGAGGTGGTGGGATTTTATCGGACGGCAAAAAGGCAGGCAAACGCGTTTCGCTTTTCGTCGGCGTGGCGGTGCCGGTCTTCAGTCACTGTTCTGCCTCCGTTCGGTGCAAAGCTACAGCGACGCGTTCGAGAACTGCAACTCTTAACAACGCTCTACTCGGTCGCTACTCAGCGAACAAACGGATGATGATGAAGCTGGACTCGATGAGGGCGGCAAACGCGCAACGGGCGAGTGACTTGGACGTGCTCGGGTTCTCCGAGTGCCAGCAGCTGCTTCGCGACCACGGGTCGCTACGTACGCTCGAGGCCCTCAGCAAGGTGGACCTCGCCGTTCTTCTACTCGCCTTCGCTCACAACGATGCCGAGTGCTGCAAGAAGCTGCTGGAACGTAACCTCTTCGAGGTGAATCAGCTGAACCCTCACCGCCCGCATGGCGACGTCGATCGCTACGACCCTCGAACCGGAGCATCACGTACGTCCTTTCGCAAGACAAGTAAGAAGTCTGCCTCACCTTAGTGCGTGCTCTGCAGTGCAGATCAACTTCCAATCCACGCAACTGTCCTCGGTGAGCTGGCGGCGCGCTCGGGCCGGAATGATCAAGTCTCTACTTCATTTCGAGCTCCCAGCTCGCACCGCTCCAGCTGCCCATGAGACACCGTTCGCGTCAGAGAACTCTCGAGACAGGGGTCCGGTGCCTTTCGGAGATCCTTATGGCGACGACGCTCCCTGCTCCCATCATCAAGACCGGCTCATGAGTATTACGGCTTGTCCTGAGGTAAGTCCGGAGCCCACTTTCTTTTCGTCTCAGGCTCTTGTTCTCATTAGCGTCGCGTCACAGTACGCAAACTGGTCATTCGAGGAGCTACGGGCGTGGGAGACATGGCGCAAGCTCGTCGTTCAGCTCCGTCCGCAACTCGCCAAGCGGACCGGTATCAGAGACGCCTATCTCCAGAGAGGCGTCGTGTCGCCCTTCGACGTTCAGCAGCCGTTCGTCAGCATCCCTCTCGACCAGCTCCTACCGTGCCTCCCGCCTAGTAGCTCGTCCGACTTCAAGCTCGAGCCGAATCTCCCTAGCGAAGACGTAGGGCAGGTTCCAGTGCCTGCCTCTGGCGGTGAGTTTGGTGCGAGACGCTTCAGTCACTCGAAGTCGCAACGGAACAGACGTAAGGCGAAGCATCAGAGGACGAAGAAGAAGGCTGCGATCCCCTAACGACGCTTTATCGGTTCGGCGTGCTTGGCCACCAAAGAGAAATTGAAGAAAGAGATAAATTAAACTGGAAAAATAATCAGCTTTGATTGATTAAAGATGGAAAGCGACGAAGAGAAGTACGCGGAATCGATCGAGCTGGTCTCGATCGAGGAAGCTGAGAGGCAGAGCTTTCTCCACCACGTTGAAGGTGAGGATGACCTCCCAAGTGGTGGTGATGTTGAGGCGGAATCCGCCATCAACGACGAAGATGACGATTTGCCAGCATCTTCTCCGCCTTCTGCCACTGCGGCTGCCCCGAAGAACGCCCGCAAACCGAAGCGTGCCCACCGCAACCGCCCTCGCCCAAGGTCTGCTCAAGCCATTCACCGCCCCAGATGAAATAAGGCGCCATCTACGTTCGCTCACCTTTCCCTTCAACCACCACAGTGGCGCGGCGGTCGAGGAGCATGATGACGAAGAGTGGGGCGAAGAGGAGGATGACGAAGGCGGCCTCACCCTTGAAGACCACGCTCAAATGGTTCGTGGGCGCGTTCAACTGCGACGCTGTCCCTGGTCCCTTGGTTCTTCTTTTCTCACGCGTGTGTCGTGTCGTGTCGTGTGGTGTGTGGCGTGTGCGTGTTACGTTTCTTGCAGGTGCTGGCCATTCTGAAGCCGGTGGCGGTGACCATGATGCTGGTCATCTGGGTGGTAAAGACCATCACCATCCCCTACAACCAAAACTTTTCGTGCGTGACCTCCTCCCGCTTGCCCCTTGTCGTAGCGCCGATGTGCGATGATCCCGCGAGACTGATCCGCCTCTGCTCTCTTTGCGTGGTGTCGTTCTTCTTCTTCATCTTCTTCTTCATCTTCTTCTTCATCATCAGCCCCGTGTACATGGTCTACAAGGAAGTGGCGTCTGACGACACCTCGACGAAGCTCCTCGGCGCACTCCTCAATGCGCTGGTGTTCGTGGTGGTCATCGTCATCGTCACAGTGATATTCGTCATTCTCTACAAGTACCGATGCCTCAAGTACTCTCTACCTTCCTCACATGTTGCGCATGTGTGTGTGCGTGCGTGCGTGCGTGCGTGCGTGCGTGCGTGCGTGCGTGCGTGCGTGCGTGCGTGCAAGTTGGTGTTGTTGCTAAAACACACGCGACTCGACAGCTCATCTTCGCCTGGCTCATCGGATCGTCGGGCTTGATGCTGATGATGTTCGGGTCCATCATCTTCATGTACGTGCAGTGCAACACAGCCCCCCCCCATGCTCACTCAGTGCTAGGGTCTGATGGTTCCTCTCTTCCGTCCGATCTCTTTGCCGTGCACCATACACGCACCGACGCACACATCGGCAGATACATGTGGAAGGCGTACAACCTCCCGATGGACTGGGTCACGTTCGTGTTCATGATGTGGAACTTCACAGGCGCGGGCGTCATCTCCATCTTCTGGTACCTTGCACTGCACTGAGAGCCGTTGGCGAAGACGAACAGGGGCTGAATTCTGGTTGGTTGGTGCGCAGGTATGCCCCGCAGCGCTGGAACCAGGCCTACCTGGTCCTCATCTCCGCGTTCATGGCCATCTTCTTCACCCGCCTGCCCGAGTGGACCACCTGGACCATCCTCGCCGCCATTGCGCTCTACGGTACGGCCGACCAACACTCGCCTGACGCCACAACGCGCGCACAACGGCCGAGCGCGCGCTGACGCTGTGCTCACGTGGTGGTTGTGGGGGGGGGGTAACATGCAATGCAGACGTGTTTGCTGTCCTGTGCCCGCGTGGACCGCTTCGCGTGTTGGTCGAGACGGCACAGCAGCGCCAGGAACCCATCCCAGCTCTACTCTACAACGGTACAGAAAAATGCTTTTGGCTCAGCTGCGCTGCTCTTAACAACTAGTAGTGCGATACTCATGCTCGTGCGCATGCGGTGTGTGCGGAATAGGCTTCGTGGTCCCGTTGATGATCAACACGCTGAACATGATGGGCAGCAGCGACCGAGGCGAAGGCCTGATGGAGGAAGACAAGAGTACCATTCCTTCTCCTGCGCCGCTTTTGCTGATTGATGTTGTTTGTCTGTCCCTCGAGCGAGTCCGCTGATGCTTGTGATGGTGGCAATTACACGCAGGACCTCAATCGGTCAAGCTGGGCTTGGGCGACTTTGTGTTCTACAGCGTGCTTGTCGGACGCGCCGCCATGTTCAACTGGCTCACCGTCTTCACGTGCTTCATCGCCATCATCACCGTACCGTCTCCCTTCTCAAGCTCCCAGCTGCTGTTAGCCACCCTCAACTCACCTGTGGCGTGTTGATTGTTTTCTCTGTCTCGCAGGGCCTGTTCTGGACGTTGCTGCTGCTGGCGGTCTTTAGGAAGGCGCTCCCGGCTCTGCCCTTCTCCATCGCGTTGGGGATCTTCTTCTTCTTCCTCAGCAAGGTCTTCCTCCTCCCCTTCGTCCTTGCTCTGGGCAGCTCCGCCGTCTTCGTGTAAACAACTCCCAAACAAACAAACGCCTTTTGTCTTTTTCGGCATTATTTATAAGTAATTATTCACTTGACATTTCGGGCTCTTTCGCGTGACGTTTCGGGTGCGTGTGGTTGTGTTCGCGTTGTGGCGCGAAAGAGTCTTCGCTGAACGCGAAGAAGGCCTACAAAAGTGAAACGTTCGGCACTTCGTGTTGATCAGTTTTACCAGATGACGACGATGACGAGCTATGCGGAAGGAAGGATCGGTGCGGAGGAGTACACGACTCAGGATGCGAAGCAGGCCTACGCGGTGCTTGGAACCGGCGAACCGGATTACACTCTGCAGATTGGCGGCACGCAGGGCTATGCCGAGAGTGAGATGGACAAGAGGACCTACCTCGAGCAAAAGATGAACGGCGAGTACGCGACGGGAGTGGAGGTCGTGGGCCAGGAAGACTACGCGATCCAGACCATGAACGGCGAGTACGCACTCGGGACCGTGGGAAGAGGCGACACCATCTCGCTGAATGCCGAAGGGGGCTACGTCGTGCTGAGGAAGGACGAGGAGGGTTACCTCAAACAAGATTCGAATGGCCCTTACGCGGAAGCGAAGATGGGAGATCCCGATTACACGCTGGCCTCAGCCGAAGAAGGGTATGCCACGACCTCTACAGGCAGCATCTACTCGCAGAACTCCAATCAGGGTCCGGCGTACTCCACTTCGGGCTTCACCGTGGGCGACTACGTCCATGCATCCTCGTAATCCTCCATCCTGCCACATTTGTATATAGTTTGTCCCAATTTTGTTTAGTGGGAGAAGTAAATCGAATTGAGTGAAGCTAGCGTACCGACCTTCGTTCCTTAGTCTTGTACGATAGGATCTTCCTGTTGCCCATGCTTCTCTCCTTTCTTCTTGTTGCATCGACTGCAGGGCGGGACCTCGGCAGCCTCGAGCTCAGAGCAGTACTGTTGCAGCTCCTCATAGGTCTGGTTCAGCTTTGTGCCGTACCTGCGATGTACCGCCATAAAGATGAAGAAGACGTTGAGAGGGCCACACGCTCGCGACGAGACGAAACGAGAAGGGGTACCCATCGAGATCATGGAACTCCTTGATGGTCGATTCCTGCAGCTTCTTCTGTTGCTCCAGCAGATCCTTCTGACCTTGCACAACGTTGCGGTGCAGGAGCAGTTCCGCCTCGCGTTCAGCCACCTGAGGACGCCATCGGAAAGAGTGTTACGCCAACAAGCACGAGCGGAAGCGAAGCTACTTCCTACCTTCGCAGCGGCAGCGTTCTCGGTGTCCATCGGAGTAGGGTGAGCCGCCGCCTCTTCATCGCGCTTCTTCTTCTGTTTCATCATCTGGAGCTTCTCTTTCTCGTCGAGTTCGGTCTGCAGGCGTGCCTTGAGCAGCTCCAGCTTCTGCTTCAGCTGCTTCTCCTCGGCCGCTTCGTCCGAGGAGGAAGTCGAGAGGGATGCCACCGCAGACGTACAGTCACCTCTCGCGTAGGCCAGCTGAAGAAGGCGCGACCTCTCCTTGGCTTGTTCCATCGCCAGCGTGTAGAATGCCCTGGATATCGTGAAGATTGAGCTCACGACAATGTTACTTGTCGCGATCGCAGCAGGACGACAAGAATGCTTACCTCTTCTTGCTCGCCTCCTCCGAAGCCTT
Organism: Acanthamoeba castellanii str. Neff; assembly: GCF_000313135.1. NCBI lineage: Eukaryota > Discosea > Longamoebia > Acanthamoebidae > Acanthamoeba > Acanthamoeba castellanii. The sequence continues at coordinate 24,501 of NW_004457693.1, read as the reverse complement.
GATGACTCTCTCGTCGAGAAGGCGGAGCTCTTCCTTGAGGTGCTTCGTAGCGTCCCTGAGCTGCTTGCTGGCCTTCTTCTCCTCGAGGTGCTGCCGACGCATGTTCTTCATGCTGTTCTGCATCGCCTCCAACGATTGCTTGTACCTCTCGATGTTCGCCTGCGCTGCTCACGAAAAAGAGGAAGACTTGAGCTCAGCCTATTCGAAATTGTACGCGAGGAGGGAGAGTAGAGGACCATACCATTTCGGATGCTCTGCTGGGTGTGCTTGTGCTTTGCCACCTCCTCGGCGAGCTTGATCTCCTCTTGCTGTTGCGAGCGCTCGAAGGTGGTGATGTAGTTGAGCAGATCCTCGTACTCCTTGTTCATTCTCCTGCTGCCTTGCGTTGGACTTTCGTTTTGTTTTACAAAATGACGGCAAGCAGGCACCAGCCAGGACAAGACCCTCAAGCGGTGCCCAGTTTTTTCCTAGTTCCAAACCAATTTTTCGCCGATTGGCTGAACTTTTGTAGCAACCCAATCTGCCTTCTTAAATAATGATTGTTTATTAAAAATGAGTACTAAAGCAAAGAAGAGAGATGGAAGGACCGCAGCTGTTGGAGGCGGCCACGAAGGGGCGACATGAGGAGGTGGCGCGACTGCTCAGCGACCGAGCAGGCAAGGCCGCAATCAACTACACCGACGAGGTGCGCGAAACGGCTCTCTACAAGGCCGTCACCTTCAACCACGCCGGAATAGGTTCAAACTCCCCCCCTCTCCAGTTCCCCTGTGGAGCTGACGACGGGCACGACGGGCAGTGAAGCTTCTGTTGGAACACGGGGCTGACCCCAACATCGCCAACGACCTCATGTACACCCCGCTGCACGAGGCCGCCCAGTACGGCCACACCGAGGTACAAGCCGCCCCAGGCAAGCAAGATCACCTCGAGCGTGCTCTGAGTAGTGACGGCTCGTGTCGTGCAGTGTGTGCGGCTGTTGTTGGATGCGGGGGCGGCGACCACCGGGCGGAACCACAACAAGCTGACCCCCTACGGACTCGCGATCAAGAAAAACCACAAGAAGGCCGCCAAGGAGCTGATCAAGGGGTGACCATGCTGACCATCCTCATCACCTTCTACGACATGACCATCTTTCAAAGGGGAGGGAGGGACGTCGAAGTTGTGCTGTGTGTTGAGATGAGACGAAAACAGGTGTAGGCAGGTCGTGTAGAAGGAGTTGATGGTGAAGGTGAAGGCAAGGCTCTACTTGACCTGGGCAGCGTCGGTGGCGGGGGAGCGATGAGGTGGCCGGAGGGACAGGGCGGCGTGGTAGGTGAAGGAGGCCTCGATGAAGGGCAGGAAGAAGGTCATCTTGCCGTTGGGCGGCAGGAGCAGGAGGAAGGCGTCGGGCTCATAGACCGTGCTCAGGTGGCGCAGCACGCTCGCGTACTCCTCCGCCAGCTCCTTGCTGCTCCGCTCCTGCTCCTCGGCCTCCAGCAGCGCGTCGGCCAGCGCCACCAGCACACTTCGCCACTCGTCCGTCTGTGCGCCGCATCATCAGCCAAGTGTTGTGTGTGTGTGTGTGTGTGTGTGTGTCTGTCACACGAGGGCGTACGCTGGAGCAGAAGTGTTGGGCGAAGGAGAGGGTGGCGCGCGGCTTGACGGCGATGGTGAGCCGCATGGCCTCCTCGAAGCGCTGGCTGGCGAGGCAGAGGAGCCGCAATGGAAGCGTCATCGGGCTCGCGTCGAGAGATCGGCCCAGGGACGCATTCAATAGGCGCAGTATAGCCTCGCAGTCCACCTGCGCCGCGTAGGGCGACGTCAGCAGGCCCAGCAGCTTGGCCAAGTAGAGGTCCAGCGACTGCTCGTCGGGCACGGAGGCCGGGCAGAGCGATGCGAGCCACGGCTGTACGGTGTGCTTGAAGGCCCGCTTGTGACGGCTCTCCCACCTGCGTTTGCATTGTCACGTGAGTCGCGGCACGACTCACGGCACACGACACGCAACACTACATACGACACAAAGCACACCTTTTCGCGTAGGAGATGGGGATGGAGCCGGCGGCTTCGAAAATGGAGACGTCGCTAGGCTTGGCGGCGGAGGCGAAGTGCACGGCCCACTGGAGGTAGAGGCCGGCCAGGTAGTTGGGCAGGCCCCGGCTCGCCCGGGCTCCCTGGAGCGCCGACGCCTGCTCGTCCACCAGAAGGTGCTCCGCGTAGCACGTCTCCAGCACCCTATCATCACCCCCCATCAGCCATGAGTGTGTTGCGGTGCGCGAGTGCGGTTGGGCGAGTGCGCTTGTGCGTGTGCGTACAGGCCGATGAGGTCGGGCGAGTCGGAAGAGGGCAGTGGCAGTGCCTGTGCCTGCTGCTGCTGCAAGTAGTGGTACGGGTGGAGGGAATGAGGCAGCTGCGCTGGCGGCGGGTTCGGGTCCAGCAGCCGCAGCACCAGCGACAGCGGCGGCACCGCCTGCGCGTTCTGCAGCGGCCACCGGTGGTCAGCCAACAACACACAACAGTCGATAACATAATTTTAAAAAAATGTAAATAAATACCTGGGTGAGGAGGGTCGCGAGCAGCTCGAGGAGCGACCACGGGGCGTGCTGGCGCAGCAGGAGCGCGACGGCGGTGACGTTCCACTTCTCGCCGGCGGAGGAAGATGACGATGAAGAAGAAGATGAGGAGGAGGAGGAGGAGGCTGGTGCGTCGTCTTCGGCATCGTCCTGCGGCGCGAAGAGGAGGTGGGGCGATGCCACGCACAGTCGGAGCAGAGTGTCCGACTGAAGCGACAGCAGCGCCTGCACCGCTTCGTCCTGCCGTGCGGAACGGAATGATATGCGCATGAGAACCTCACGCGACACGCGACACGGAGACTAAGGCCAATCGAGGTGAGTACCTCTTTGCCCGAGTCGATGAGGAGCAGGCCCTTGGCGAAGCGGTCCTTCCAGGGCTCGAATCCCTGTGCTGTCGGCGTGTCGCTCACCGAGTAGAGCTGCGCCTGCTGGCTCGAAGGCGACGGCGACGCCCACGGCCCAGCCACGCCCTATTGTCCAAAGATAGATTTTATTTACAATTGAAAAAGTCATTCAATAAAATAAAATATAAATCTAGATATGTAAAAATACAAATTAAAAGTAATTAAAAAAGGGGGTACCTCGTCGGCAGGAGGCTGCATGATGAATCGGGCGAGGCCCTGGAGAGGGGCGGCGGGCTGGGTCGAACGGGGCGGGGTCATGGCCTTGTTGAGGAAAGTGAGGGCCGACTGGTGGGTGTAGGACTGGAGGCACGACTCCAGTATGACCGTCGACACTCGGTGTGGAGCGTGCGTGGCGTAGTGCTCCAATATCGCATCGGCCTGATCGCACGCCACACACGCACGACACACGACACGGCACGACACACGCACGGCCGCACACGCACACGGCGGGTGAGTGCACTGTCCTGCGCAGCACGCACCGTGTGCGGTAACTAATGGAGGTGTCACCTGATCGGCCACCTCGTCGACGAGAAGGCTTTCGCCGAGGTCGGCGTCGAAGAGTACGGCGTCGAAGTAGGTGACCAGCGGCTTCGCGGCGGCCTCCTCGCCCAGAGCCGCTGCCAGCACGTGCGCGATGGGGCGGTCCGACTGCGCAAACAGATCGCACGCGCGCTCCCACTCGCCCGAACGAGCGTAGTACTGCGTACACAAGCATGAGACGTGCATGTGGTGGTGCGTGCAGTGTGTGCGGTGAGCGTGTGCAGTGAGTGCGGTGTTTGCGGCGAGCGTACGTCGGCAAGAAGCGAAGCGGACTTGCGCAAAAGCTTGCGGTAGTTTTCAGCTTCGAGTTGGGAGGAAAGCTGCGCGGCTGTGTCGGCTGGTTCGCGGCCCGACGATAGGGCGATCGACGACAGCAGCGCCGCCAGGCGAGACTCAAGCAGCAGGTGGCCCTCCAGCAACAGTTGATGATACACCTCCACATCCGAATCCTCCTACACGCGCGCACGCACACGCACGCACAGCAATGAGACGCCGCGATCGATGCAGATGAGCGTATGCACGACGTGGCGTACATTATCGTGGGCGCGAGCGATGACCTGCTCGTAGAGCGGAATGGCCGGAATGGGCTGGAGAATGTACAGGTTCCAGCTCACCTCCTCCTCTGGGTTGGGCGCCGGTTTGGGCAAGCTGACGATTCGACTCCCCTTGGCCTTGGGCCGCGACGACCGCACTAAGTCGGCCTCAGTGAACCTAACGCGACCAGTCGCGTGTGTGCGTGTGTGAACATGTGTGCGTGTGCGTGTGCGTGTGCGTGTGCGTCGCAGCGTCGCCCTATAAGCTGACGAACTTGTGATTGACCAACGGCAGTGCAACGGGTGCGTACTTGGAGAGGAGGATGACTGAGTCGCCGGCGAGCACGATCTTCTTCAGCGAAATGAAGGGCTGCAAGCCGATGACCATGGGCTCCGGAATGCCGGCGTCGCGGGTCCACCCTGGTCGCAGCGTCCACGTCTCGAGACCTGAACGATCATTGGTCACAGCCAACCGCCACACGTGAGTCGACAACAACTTCCACGAGCCCTTGACATGAGGCGCACGCACCAGTCTTGGTGGCGACGTAGAGGAAAGAGGCCCCCGGCTGCGCGTCCAACGCCTCGTCGGTGTACACGTATTCGGAAATCAGGCCCGGCTTGCTCACTTCGTACATGAGGCCCTGTCAGTGTGTGTGGTGTGGTGTGTGGTGTGAGTGGTGTGTGGTGTGTGTGGTGTGTGTGTGTCAGAATGTGTGATGGTAGGAAAAGCTGATGAGGGAGAGGGCACCTGCTGCGGCGTAGAGATCCAGCAACGGATGCCGGTCTCCTTGTTGACCGCGTTCGTGTCGCGCTGGAGCTGGTGCGTGAGATCGCAGTCGGGCAGCAGGCTCAGCGAGATGATGCCCGTCTTCTCGGGAAAGCGCCGGTAGAGCATTAGCGAGCAGGTGGACATCGTGTACGCCGAGTCGCTGCTGAGCCGCGGCGCGTGCTGGATGTCCGGCAGCGGCCCCAGCACAATCTCCGGGCCGGCCGGGTACCGGCTCTTGCCCGGCGCTATCGACGGGACCGGTAGAGCCTTGTCGACAGCATTAACGACAGCGTTATTAAAGAAGCGGCACGCAGCGAAAGGCTTCGCTGGAGGGTACCTGTCCCTGGCGCACGGCCATGCAGGCCCGGTCGCCGTCGCCTCGGGCGGAGCTGGTGAAGTCGAACACGCACTCCAGGTGGTGGTCGTCCTCGACCCACCCGGCGACGTTCTCCTCGGCGGCCGCGGACGACTTCTCCTGCTGTGCGGACTGCTCAGTAGCTGCTTCCATCAGCAGGTCCTCGAGGCTCGTGCTTTCGCCTGCGGCCCGCGGGGGTCGACAAGTCAGTCATTCGGGGTGGTCTCTCCTTACAATGGTACTGTCGTGCTGTTGGTCGGGTTATTTCTTTACGTACTTGGGAGAGACGAGCTTGTACTGGTCCCGGAGCGAGGGACGAGCTGGAAGTGGAGCACGAACAGCTCGTTCGAGGACGCGTAGGCTGGTGGGAGAAGTGGGCGACCAGAAATGCAATACACGGTGAGCTTTGATTGTCGCGTGGCTCTCGCTTTCCACACCACACACACACACACACACACACACACGACCACACACACACACACACACACAACAAAACGAGTAGTGGAGCGAGGTGTGGTACCAAGGTAGTCGCGGTGGATGGCCAACCGGCGAACGGGAAGCGAGTGTGAGGTGTCCAGGTCCATGAGGTGCTCGGGCGCTTGGCCCTCCTCGTGCAGAGCCCACAGCGACAGGCCCCGCTCGCCGCCGGCCAACACTCTCCCCGTCGCGCCGCTGGGCGAGGCGAAGCAAATTGGTGTGAGCCATCGACACACACGACACACGACACACGACACACGACACACGACACACGACACACGACACACACGACCAGTGAGCGAGCGGTGCGGTTGCGTACCACACGGCGAGAGTGTGCACAGACCAGGGCACGGCGAGCTGGACGAGGCTGCCCGCCGAAGCGTACCGCCCCGTGGTGGTGCCGTCGGCGGCCTCGGTTGCTGCTGCTGCTGCCTGATCGGTGGTGGTCAGCGGGTGGTATCGGTAGTAGGCCCGCACTACGTTGATACGCGAGTGTGCGCTCTCCCGCTCCAGCGTCACCACGCTACGCGTGCGTCATCGATCCAGCACGCACGCCACAGACATGTATGAGGCTATGATGAGCGTTTTGGGCAGGGCAGGGACTGATGTAGCGAGTAGTGTGTGCGATACCAGTCGAGAGCGGGTACGTGGTGCAGGCCTGTGATACCATCATTCGCCGTCCCGAAGCTGAACGCGCGTACGTACTCGGCACCGGCCGCAAAGCCCTCCACCCGCCCTGGCCGCACATAAGGGAATAAATGATTAAATGATGAAACAATCTAACAAACAACAATCTAATAAATCGGGAGGGGCTGGCATTACCGGCCTTGGTGGCAGCGAGGATGGTGGTGGAGGCGTGCGTGATGGCGAGGGGCTCCTCGTCGATGCCCACCACCTGCTGCCCATTGAACAGGTGGAAGAGGATCACCTTCACCATCTTGGTGCGCAACCAGGGCGCCCTTCTTTCTTTTTTGCCTCCCTTTCACTATTTCCTTCGCCTTTTCCGCCTCGCAAAAAAATACACGATAAATAAGTAAATATAGAAATAACATGGACGAGTGTAAAGAACAAGACGATGTCCGTTTATTGTTTGGACAAACGAGAGCGGGAAGGAAGTAGCGAACAACAACAGCAGGGACCTGGTTTGGTCTCCTCTTTAGTTGCCCCTGCCGCCAATGGCACCAGCGATCTGCTGCTGGAGAGCGGACCTGCTCTTGAGGACGGAGACGGGCATCACCTGCCTGAGCTCGTTGACGATGTCCTTGGTCTTGCCGAAGTAGATGGTCTGAAGCGTGGTCCTCAGCTTGAGCTCCATGTCCTCGATCATGCGACCGATGTTGGCCACATGCGGGTTCACCTTGTCCACGGGGAAGTCCTTCTCGTCCTGTTTGGTTGTGGTGGTTGTTGTTGAGTTAGCACAACGCGCACAGGCGTGGAGCACATGAAGGAAATGACGTGCCTGACGGGTGAGGGAACCGGCGAGCGTGACGCGACCGGTCTCCTTGGTCTCGGTTTCGATGAAGAGCATGACGGTGGAGGTGAGCTTGTAGTGAGCGTTCTTGCCCTTGTCGACCACCTCGACGACGTGGATGGAGTCCCACGTTCCCTTCATGGGCTGGCCCTTCTTAGACTGGTCCTGAGCTGTTGGTGGTGTTTGGAGGGTAAGAACGATCGATCAACGAATCCGTGGCAAAGCCGCAATACGTACTCTTCTTTATAAGTACAACAGCGGCGAATCCGTCATCGAGATCCCAGCAATATACAGAGGAGACACCACCCTCGAAGTACCTTCACACAGTAATTGACGTCAATGAATTGTTGGCATGCCATCGTACTCGAAAGATTAAGGCGAATGGAAATAATGCCTCTACGGGAGGGGGGGGGGCGTACAGGTCGCGGTAGATGTCGAAAACCTCGTTGGCCTGCACCTCGAGCTGCCTGAGCTGAGCCGAGGGGAGAGCACCGTCGGGAAGAGAGGGATCATACTTGTTGGTCCACGGCGAGCTACAAAGAATAAGAACCAAATCGATCAGTCCATCATGCTCCTTGACCACCACACCCGAGCGCAGGAAAATTGAAGCAGCAATCAAGATTTTACTTGACAACCGCACATAATGAAACACTTGGGCTCCGTCACGCAATAATTGAAAGCCAACAAAGCCAAGAGGAAGAATGGTGGGGTACCGGTAGGAATCACCGTCACGGTTGTAGTCGCAGAGGAGGTAGTCACGACGGGCCTGCGAATCGTGAGCGACCTTAAGGGGCTGATCGACCATGCTGAGCAGCTGCTCGGTGAGGTCGGGCACGAGATCGATGAGACCCGCGAGGTTGTCCTCGATCGAGGAAGGAGGCATACGCCTCATCAAATCCAACGCACAGTCGAGTTCGCTTCCCATTCTGTGTGAAAAATTGGCTCTCTGAATGCGGGGTGCGTTCGATTAATTGATGAAATGTGCGACGCGCAGAAGGCAAAACGTGGTTGTCCCTTCCCCACAGCTTTCCCTCTCCTAATTGGCCCATTCCATTGGTTTATGTCGACATTCATCGAGAGCATTCCAATCATTCCTCTCCACAACAACTTAAACCAAATAATATTACATTCCTGGTGCAGCGGGCCACAAGCCTTGCCCGTTCAGAGAGCGTCACCGGCTTCGTCATGGAGATCCAACTGAACGCAGGCCTCCTGGTTCGCGCGACTGGCCTTGACCTTCATCGTGATAAATATAACTACGGCCGCCGCGATGACCACCAGCAGGGCGCACGACACCAGCACCGCAGTGAGCACGATCAGCAACGTGTTGTCGTCGCTAATGCCACTCTCATCTCCTAATATTTGTTTATCATCGAAAGCGTGGTGAGTGTCAGAGCCCGTTTCATGACGCGGTCGTGTGTGCGTGCGGTCGCGGGCGAGAGTACCTCCGGTAAGCAGGAAGCCGACGTTGGGGTCGTAGGTGAGCGAGTCCTTGAAGCTGGGGAAAACAAACACCACGACATCCACTGTGTCTCCCACGCCAGCCTGCAATGATGAGACGGGCTGCGAGCTGGAGCTGCTGATGTACGCCGCGAAGGCCGCTGCCGTGGTCAGCACCGGCGCTTCGATTTCGCCCGCGACTGAGTCCACCGTCGCCACCGTCGGGAGGATCAGGTTCACCACCGTCGACGCGTTGCTGCCGGCCAGGTGGAGAGCGTAGCGGTATGTCTTCTCGCTGGACACATACGTGACATTGGTGATGACGAACTGGCCGCCGCCGACACTGGCATTGGTGTTGCGCCCGCTTTCAAAGATGGACAGGCCGAACTCTAGCAGGAGCTTGTTGTTTGGTGCGGTGAAGGGCCAGCCGGTGAGTGTGATGGACCACTCCACTGAGTTCTTGGGCGCCTTGAACTTCGACAAGCCCGTGTTCACACGGCCATCTGCAGGAAGGAGTGTGTGGCGTCATGGGTGAGCTGGAACGTTCCCCTTCCAGGGGCAACTGCACCCACGGGGATGCTTGCGATACCTTGCGTAAAGGCCTTGATCGTCAAGTCGCACGTGGCCACGCTTTCATCGTAGACTTGGAGGGCACGGGAGAACCAAACAGCCTGGTTGGGTGTCCACACAAGTCAACAATGAGTCCACCGGGCCGCATGGAACCCAAGCGCGAACCCAAGTCCGTACCCCGTCCGATGCAGCCTGGACCTTGTAGCCCGTGGCAGGGAAATTGCGGATCACCTTCACACGGTAATCGCTCTGCAGCTCGACCATCCGCACAAAGTCGGCACTGATCTCGGTGCCCTCTGCCGCACGAGCGCACCGATGCACATCGCGTCAGTAAAGAGGTACACTTCAATGCAGCAGTGCGCCGATTCAGGTTTTCTCATCGCACCTTCCTGCGGAGAGGTCGCCAAGAACGACGGGTTGCGCATTGGGAAGTCCACGGCGAGCAATGGCGCCGCCACAGACGGAGGACTGATGAAGGAATGAAGTAAAAATACAGAAAAATAAAAGACAGAAAACGAAAGAGAAGACCGTACTTGAGGGGTGGGAGGATCTCTTCAAAGCTGAAATTATCAAAGAAGCACACGTCGTCGGTGTAGCCTCGGTTCTGCAGCGACAGATAAATACCCTTGGCGATGGCTAACACATAGAATACCAGCACAGCGTTAGCGCCCACAACATTATTGAGTGTCTTGTGGACAGGAGGGGGCTAGTACCAGTTTCATTGCGGGACACCACTTGGAAGTTGGCCAGAGCGAGCACAAACTCGTAGCGCTGCATGTCGCCGGCGCTGGTCGAGGCGGTGGGCAGCAGCAGTTGGAAATTTTGATCGCAACCTCCGAAGTTCGTCCCTGACTGATGTGCCAGCAACGCGCCCGTTGAGCATTGGCGCACTCCCACAACCACAGGCACCAACAAAGGCACAGACCATACCTGCGCACAGTAATCAGGCCTGCTAGTCGCTGCCCAGCCATGAATCGGAATCTGTACAGTGGATGGGCACAGGGAAAGAAGTCAGGACACGGCACGCACGGCACGCATGGCACGACACACTTTTTTTTGGCGAGGCTTGTGGGTACGTACAATGGCCTCACTGGCGGGTATGTCGTAGAACCATGCCACGTAGACTTGGTCACACGCGACAGTGGCCGCGTAGTCGAAACGCAGGAGGAACTGGTTGGTGCTGCTGACGAAGCTTCGATTTGTGAAGATGTCGCCGTTGGGCAACATGGAACCAACGGCGTCGAACGTTAGCCTGCCGTCGATCAGCTTTGCCCTTGTGTTCCTGCAGCGGCGTGGGAAAAAACAACCAACCAACGAAACATGGCCGGGTTATCATCAATTTAAAATTCCAGTGCATTGGTTGAGGATAATAAGCCCGTTAAGAATGAGCATCAACAACAGGCGGTCTGCGAGAACACGAGCGGAGGAGAAGAGGTCAAACGTACGCCTGGCGGTGGACCCAGTTGCCACTTGGCGCGAAAAGGGCGTTGAAGCTGTCATTGAAGAGCACACGGGTACGCAGTTCGGAAACTGTGAAGAATGAGACGAGGTGTGGCGGAGGAGTTTAGAACTCCTTGAAAAAGGCAATAAGGCGTCTTCTTCAAGTAGAGGCGGTGGTACCATCAGGCTGAGCCAAAGCTGATGCTACGACAAAGGAGGTCAGCAATAAGACCACCAGCACGCGGCAGGGCATGGCGCCGTTGTTGTTGCAGCGCAGGAGAAAGGTTGATTGCCCAGCTGTTGCAGAGATGCTGGTGCGACAACAACTCGCTGGCCAACCAGCAAGCAGCAGGAAATGGTAAGGAAAATCAAGAAAATCAACAATAATTCGGCATTTTCTAAGAAGATGAAGATGTGGCCACATCTTTGGGGAGGGCGCCTCGTTTGTACGAGTGGCGCCTGGTCGGGGGTGGCCTACGCCGTTGGTTGGAGTGGATGCCATGGAGGCGCAGCGCTGGCGGGTCCGTTGTGGTTGCAACGCGGCTACGTCTCCTCGGCGGCTGCTGTAGCGACCGGCCCCGTGGGCGGTGCGCCGCGCGGGACGCACGACATCGAGGGCGGCGAGCTGGCAGCCCACCGGTTCATCGTGGACACCGCTCGGCGCGTAGCTTCCCGATACGCCTTCGAGGAGGTTCGCCCAATTAAGCTAAATAAATAATGCAAAATAAATAATAAATAAAACAATTTTGCATTGTTCTCTGCACAGGTACAAACGCCGATGTTCGAGACGACCCAAGTGTTCCAGCGGAGCTTGGGCGGCGATTCGGACGTGGTGATGAAGGAGATGTACACATTTGACGACAAGGGCGGCAACAGTCTCACCCTCCGACCCGAAGGCACTGCCGGTATGTGCCCGAGCATGATCTGCGTGCGTTGTGGTGTCTGTGCGGTCGTGTGTGTGTGTGTGTGTGTGTGTGTGTGTGTGTGTGTGTGTGCGTGCGTGCGTGCGTGCGCGCGCTCACTCAGGCATGCAGGCGTGGTACGTGCGTTCGTGAGCAAAAAGGACTTTGGCGATCTGCCGCGGCGCTACTTCTACAGCGGCCCCATGTTCCGCTACGAACGACCACAAAAGGGACGCCTGCGCCAGTTCCACCAGGTGCCCATTGCTCTTTGTCCTCCGATCCGCGTATCGTGAACATGCTGCAGCGCTTGTCGGTATGGTG
>NW_004457693.1:11298-12712 GCF_000313135.1 Acanthamoeba castellanii str. Neff | reverse complement strand
CACCTCGTAGAACACACCCACACACACACCACACACACACACACACACACAGGAAGGAAGGAGTTTGCTAATGCTCTTGTTTGGCTTCGGAAACACTCAAGCTGGAGGTCAACAGCCTGGGCGACGCCGAGAGCAGGGAGCGCTACCGCACGGCCTTGCGAGAGTACCTCTCCACCCAACGAACATTCCTATCGGCCGACTCAGTGCTTCGGTTCGCCCCCCCCCCTCGCGCCTGCTCTCTTGATCTCCCAAGCTTCTCTATCTCTATTCCCCCTCGCTCCAGCACTCCGAAACTCATCGTCCAGCACAACACGGATCAACGGCACACGGCACACGGCACACGGCACACGGCACACGGCACACGGCACACGGCACACGGCACACGGCACACCGAGCGCAGGTTAGATCGAGGGAGCGAGCTGCGGGTGCTCGATTCCAAGGACGCGTCGGACCAGCAGGTGGTGCGCGCGGCCGAGTGCCCCGTCCTGGTCGACTATCTCAGCGAGCAAAGCCGTGACCATTTCCAACAAGTGTGTGGCCTGTTGACCCAGCTGGACCTGAGGTAATCATGCGTCTTGTGCCGTGTGCGTGTGCGTGTGCGTTATCCGATGGTGCTAATCTCTGTCACAGTTTTGTGGTCAACCCTCGGTTGGTGCGCGGTCTGGACTACTACGGCCAAACAGTGTTCGAGTTTGTGGGCCAACCCGGCCCCCAGCTCGGCCCCCAGCAAGCGACCCTCCTCGCCGGTGGCGTCTACGACTCCCTCGTCTCCACGTTCGGTGGACCCGCCATCTCCGGCGTTGGGTAGCCTTCCTTCGTCTCACGACCCGTATTGTGTCGCGTGTGTCGCGTGTGTCGTGCGTCGTGCGTCTGTTATCGTCCATCTGTTCACTCTTGGTTTGTACAGATGGGCCGCGGGAGTGGAGAGGCTGGCGCTGGTGTTGGACCGCACGTTGGTGCCCACGCCGCCGCGACCACTCTATGTGCTCCTGGTGGCCACCGACGACCTGGCCCCGGCCGATGACACGATCAGCCACCTTAACAAGCCCGCGCCTGCGCCCGCGCTGGTCGGGTACGCCATGCGTGTGAGCGAGCAGCTGCGGAGGGACGGCTTCGTGGTGGTGCAGAAGGTGGACGGCAGCGAGGGGAGCGGCGGCAAGCTGCGCAAGTGGATGAAGAAGGCGGTCAAGGCCAACGCCGCCGCCGCGGTGTTCGTCGGCGCCGACGAGCTCGCCGCCAACGCGGTGACCCTTAAGCTGCTCGACACCGGAGACCAGCGCACCGTGGCCCTCCCCCAGCTAGCCGACGCTTTGCACCAGCACCGGCCCAGCGCGCCAACCTTTTTGTAATTGAAAGTTACCTTTCTCACACTTAAACATGAACTGCAACATTGGTTGCGAATAATCTCAGATAA
>NW_004457693.1:5677-11277 GCF_000313135.1 Acanthamoeba castellanii str. Neff | reverse complement strand
GCTTTGCACCAGCACCGGCCCAGCGCGCCAACCTTTTTGTAATTGAAAGGGCAGCACATTACCTTTCTCATATATGTTGCACATTTTTCCGGTTCATGTTTAAGTGAAACACCCTATTGGTTGCGAATAATCTCAGATAGCAAAATAGTGTAAGCAGTTTTTATCACGCTTGCTAGCAATGGATCTGACGGGGGCGCTGCCGGACGAGGTGTGGGAGGGCCTGTTCGGTTGGCTCGACACGGGGCGCGACTTGTGTGCCGTCGGCGCCTCATGCACGCGTTTCCATAACATCGTCTCGGGGCCATCGTTGTGGCGCCACCTCACGCGTCGTCACTCGAAGTACCGTACCAATGCCCCCCCCCCACAACCTGCCCTCTTCTTCCCCTATCCTTGCCCTGCTTTCTTCTTCTGTTTTCATCATCATCATCATCTTCTTTTGCTTCTTTTTCTGCCGCTCACAACCCACGTTTGCGCTGGTAGAGGCGCAGAGCTGTGCGAGAGCAGAGCAGACTACGTGGCCGCGCTCGAACGTCGTGTGCGCTGTCTACCACCACCACCAACCAGCGATGCCGGTGTTGGTGACGTCGACTTCGATGAAACAACAACTCAACCACCACACACGCCCGACGGCGACGAGGTCCAGATCGACGACAGCGGCGCCGTCCAGGGCGCATGCTCGCTGGAGGGCCTTCTCCGCTTCTTCTTCAGCGAGCCCACCATCCGTATACCCATACTCCCCCTCCCTCTACTATTACTCACACTGCACATATGGTCGGCTCAGCGCCTGATCAACACATTCCATTCCCACCACCAGAGAACGCGAAAGCGTGGATGCGGTGGGCCGAGGTGGACGTGTGGCTGTACAACTACGCCACCACCTTCTCGCACGACCAGTTCCTTCTTGCGTTGAGGTGCACGCCCGCCTCTCGCGATTGCTGTTATTATTACTGTGCTCGTGTGTCGTGTTGGGTGGTGTGCATTGCTGACATTCCAGGCGAATGGTCGGCGCAGCCGAGTGGCCTTGCCCAGCAGGTGGGGTCCACAGTGCGCCGACTACTGGTTGCTGTGGCGGCGCACGCTGCCGCGGAGCAGGGTGGTCGGCGTGCTGGCCAAGTGGGTCAACCTGTGTCCGGCCCTGCTGGGCCTCGCCGAGCCCTTGGAAGCCCTCGAGCAGCACCTGCGCGCCGAGGCCGGCCTCCAGCCCGATGACCTCACACTGCTGCTGGACGTCGTTTGCGCGCAAGCCAAGAAAACGAAAACGAGAGCGAAGAAGAACGGACCAGCAACGAAAACGACGCGCGTGGCGATGACCAACAGCGCCAGGAAGCCGAACGCCAGACAGACGATTACGACGGAGAAGAGAAACCAACGAGCCGCGGAGAAAAGGGCAGCGAGTGTCGGCAAACGCAATAAGAATGAAGCGGATGAAGTGGATGAGGACGGCAATAGGTCAGTGCTGGTGCGCGACTTCCTCGCGGCTCACCCGCACGACATTGCCGTGGCTCTGACGGCGCGCCACTGGGCGATCTTCGGCCCGATCCCACTGCTCGACCTCGTGGGCACGTACCTGACGAGCTCTGTTACGTGTGCTGTGAGGCGCTGACCGAACTCTGTACAGGAAGGTCGAGCTGTGTCGAGGCCGAAGTACCGGCCATCAAGCAATTAGGCGAAGAATCCTCTCAGGTGCAGCAGGCGTGTGGCGTGTGGCGTGTGGCGTGTGGCGTGTGGCGTGTGGCGTGTGGCGTGTGGCGTGTGTGTCGTACTCAACCTCTCGTGCTGTAGTTGAGGCAAGCGGTCACGGTGACCCTCGCATCGCTGGCCAGGGCCAAGCTCAAGGCGCGGGTGTTCAAGAAGTGGGTCAAGGTGGCTTGGGTACTTGGTCTCCACTTGGCTCTCACCCACCCAAACACCAAACAGCGAAACTGATCGGCTTTCCTTGTGGTGCCACACTCACACGCGCACACGCACACGCACACGCACACGCACACGCACACGCACACGCACACGCACACGCACACGCACACGCACACAACAGAAGCTGCGGCTGCTCAACAATTTTGAGTTCATGCTAGACGTCATGGATGCGCTTCAGTCCACCCATTTGGAAAAGGCCCAGCCTGATTGGGAGGTACGCTCAGCCTCCACGCCCCTCCCCCCCCCGGAGGGAGAACTCAGCCGATCTCATGACTGCTGACTTTCTATTCACTGTTGTGGGTGGTGGTGGGTCACCACGACGCAGTCGGCGCAGCATACGTTCGCGCACTTCAAAGAGATGAAATGTATGATGGCTTCACCGCTTCACCGCAGACGCGGCGTTGCGCCTGAGTACCGGGAGGCATTGGCCCAAGCGCGGCCTCCCTGCATTCCCTTCCTGAGTACTCCCCCCCCCCTACAGACTCCTCTTGGGGCCTGGTGACAGTGGCCTGATGACGACGCTGGTGGTGATCTTCAACGTTGTATGTGGTGCGTGCGTGGTGTTCGTGTGTATACTAGGACGTCTCCTGACAGACCTGGATAATGGTGGCCAAGTCATGGGCGTGCAGGCCAGGGTGCGCTTTGCTGCGTGGCGTTGGCGCAGACCACACCTGGCCTTCGTGTTGTACGTTCTCCTCTCTCGTTAAGCGCTCTTCTTCCATCGCGCGGCCCAGCTCCCACACAGCTGGGTGTTGGAAGCTTATGATCAGCCAATGTCGTGTGCAACAACACAGACGCATCAAGACCGGGTCGCCCCCTGCGGCCAATGAAGAGAGCCAACGGCTCGTTTCCCGGCTGCTGGCACTCGGGGGACCCCGGCGAAGAGGTGGGCAAGGGACAGGGCAACGCAAACAGGTTACGAGCGACATCTTGGCTTTCTTACACGAACTCGAACTAGAACGACAAGGCCTGATTTGAGCACTTGTTCATTGGATGCGCCATATGTTGATGAAGGGACAGGCAGCTTGTGTCTGCTCTTGCTGCTGTTGAATAGCCTGAGTGTACACAAGAAGCAGCATGCTTGTGTATGTGCCTTGGTGCATGCGCTGTGGTGGGACCCAACAGTGTTGAAGGTCATTGTGGAACAATTCTTGGCCTGCACTGGGGTGGTGTTCTTCTTTGTCATGGTGACTGTGGTGGTGAGCTGCATGGACTTGATGGTGAGCTGACACTCTGCATCATAGATGCTGGTGTTGAGAGATCTCCACATCTTGAAGTTCTCTCCCATGAATCCCTTGAAGTCAATGTTGCACTGATGCATCCACAAGGCAGTGGTGATGATGGTGTTGAGGGTGTCCATGGCAGTGGGGTGGTGCTTGGCACTGGTGATACAGAGGCCAATGTTGACTTTGAGTGCCTTGTAGCACTTGGTGAGCTGCTTGATGCTGATGGCATCCTCTTTTGTGAAGCCACATCCCTCACTAGAGGGGAACTTGGTTAGACTGCCACCAGCCACACCAGCAGCCTAACCAAGTAGGCTTTGAACTGCTCCTCCTGGGGTCCAGAGCATTGAAAAAGCTGGTGCTGAAATCACTGTTGGTGCTGTTGCTGTCCCTGTTTGAGGTAGGGTTGGATGGCTTGCTCCCCTTTGTCACAGGGGGCAAGGGGCAATGCAATCCACTGCTACTACCAGTTTTGTTGTCATCCAGATCATCAGGATGACACTCAAGCCATTTCTGTAGTCCTTGCACTCATGGCCAAAACCAGGTGTTCATGAAAAAGGGTCAGTGTACCTTTTTCCTTTTTCATTAAAATGAGGTATATTACACCATAAGCTGCCAATAGGTCATTTTGGTCAACTTTTCTGTGCAGCTGACCAGTGCCAGCATGTACAGAATTGAGCTATGTGCAAAATAACAGCTGGTTGTTTGATGAAAGAAAGTTGTTTCCAAAAAGAGTGCACCAGATTTGCATGCTCACATTTTTCGTATTTTCTGTTGTTACCCCTAATTTTTTCTGATTACTGTACATTTTAGCAATCCCATATGGGATTTTTGTACAGACAAACTTAAATTTTGTAGGTTGTTTGACCTTTTTTTGCACATATTTCTAAAAACATGGTCAACAAACAGAGGCCATTTCTTGCTGTTTTCACACTCTGCTGGCCTATCACCTTTATTTGTTCTCTGTGTACAGATATGCCTGCACCTTTAGTCTGTTTCTGGAGGGTGTGCAGATACTGGTGTTACAGCCTTGACAATCTGTACATGCTGCCAGATAGTGCATCAGTACACTTCGACCAGTTCAATGCACAAAATCTGAGAAATGTGAACGGAAAATGTGTAGAAAATGCAATAAAAGACCTTAAAAATGCACATATTTCGGCAAAATTGCAATCTGATCTGGATGGGAAATCTGTAAAAAGGGATTCTGCCTTTGTCATTCCTTCTTCAATAACATCCTCCACTTCTTATTCTGCTAAGCAAAAAGGGTCACTGACCCTTTTTCATGAACACTTGGTTATGAACACCTGGTTCCAAGAACAAGCATCCTTGATCTTCAACATCAAGGTTGTCATTCTGTACACCAAACCCTCAATACTCACCAATGCAGTTGTTTTCTGTACCCTTTTCACCCAAACAGCTTTCCAGTTTGGTGTACAGATTTCTGTTTTTTTGCATTATGAAAAGCAGTCACTGGAATACCTGGTAGAAAATTAACACAGGTTTCACTCACTGCAGTGCTCCTGCACTTTGGGAAGGGGAACCTCTAACATAAGACAGAATACAAGTGCAACTTTCATATTTGGGGGGGCACTGCACTGGAAAAATTGTGCTGATACTCTGTACTGATATTCTGATGATGGGCATGGTATGATACCATTATGCAGGCATGGTATGGTGGCACTGTGGTGAGAGAAAGAAGCAGTTATGGGTGGGTGGCATGTGTGGTGGTCACATATGGGGTGTGGTCAGGTGGAAGAGGAGGCAGAAGAAACCAGTGAATAAAGGTGATATTGTTGTTATGGCCCAAACAGAGCAGCAGTTGATGGCAATGAACAAGTGCTCAAATCAGGCCTTGTCGTTCTAGTTCGAGTTCGTGTAAGAAAGCCAAGATGTCGCTCGTAACCTGTTTGCGTTGCCCTGTCCCTTGCCCACCTCTTCGCCGGGGTCCCCCGAGTGCCAGCAGCCGGGAAACGAGCCGTTGGCTCTCTTCATTGGCCGCAGGGGGCGACCCGGTCTTGATGCGTCTGTGTTGTTGCACACGACATTGGCTGATCATAAGCTTCCAACACCCAGCTGTGTGGGAGCTGGGCCGCGCGATGGAAGAAGAGCGCTTAACGAGAGAGGAGAACGTACAACACGAAGGCCAGGTGTGGTCTGCGCCAACGCCACGCAGCAAAGCTCACCCTGGCCTGCACGCCCATGACTTGGCCACCATTATCCAGGTCTGTCAGGAGACGTCCTAGTATACACACGAACACCACACACGCACCACGCACCAGCGTCGTCATCAGGCCACTATCACCAGGCCCCAAGAGGCGTCTGTCGGGGGGGGGGAAGGGAGTACTCAGGAAGGGAATGCAGGGAGGCTGCGCTTGGGCCAATGCCTCCCGGTACTCAGGCCCAATGCCGCGTCTGCGGTCAAGCCGTGAAGCCATTATACATTTCATCTCTTTGAAGTGC
>NW_004457693.1:0-2955 GCF_000313135.1 Acanthamoeba castellanii str. Neff | reverse complement strand
GCAATTCCTTCTCATGTAGAATCACTCATGCGTTCCCACCCTGTGTTCCAAGACATGCCTCTATACATCGATGACCGCTGCCATACTCTACATTCGCTGCATCTATAACGGGCCTTTGCCGCATGGGTGTACTGGAGCGGAGCAACGCAGCTCGACATTCAAGTTGTTGATGCGTGAAGTTATAGTATTAGTATTTTTATTGTTCAGGGGCGTGGACGCGCCGTATGTCGATGAAGGCGAAGGGTCGGCGGCAGGTGGGACACGCCGCTTGTTTCTGCGCTTGCTGCTGCTGCTGTCGAATGGCCCGAAGCGCACACGAGCGGCAGCATCGGTGGTCACAGGGCAGCGCCACCGCGAGCTCGGGCGGCTGCGTTCCGCACACCACGCACACGGATCGCTCTCCTTCCTGTTGTAGACACGCGGTCGTCACGACACGACCTTCCTCCACAATCTCTTCCTCCTCGCCTCGTTCTTCTCGCGGCCTCCTTTTCTTGGGCTCGTCTTCGTCACCGCCGTCAACTTCGTCGTCGATCGTGATCGTTACTTGTTGTTTCTGTCCCTCTTGGTCGTCGTCTTCGTCGTCGTCGCTGCCCAACGTGATGACTTCGTTCCCCTGCCGGTCCCTCGTGACGGTGTATCTCGTCATGGGCGCCCATGGCGATGATGTCGGTGTAGTGGCAGACGATGGAGACGCCGTGCGTCGTGCCGTGCTTTGCTTGTTGTCGTCCGCTCGTGGCTGCTTTCTATCGACGCGTTCGTCTTCGTCGTCGTCGCTGATCATACGTCGCCGCTTGTGCCGCGTGGTAGTGGTGGTTGCGTTCAGCCGCTGCTCAAGCGCTGCGCCCAAGGCCGAAGCCGCAGGGTCAACCACCGCGGGCACGCCGTGACGGTATTGCTGCTCATGTAAATGGCTGAGATACGCCAATAAGTGCGATTGGCGTTCTGCACATCGTGTGTGTGTGTGTGTGCGTGCGTGCGTGCGTGCGTGCGTGCGTGTGTGTGTGTGTGTGTGTTAATGCGGACATTGAAAGTTGCAGCTCGCGGAGCGGCGGGGTTACCTGGAGGCAGTTGGTAGGTGTAAGCGAACCGGTATATCTCGTAGCGCAGCGAGCTGTGCTCCACCAGGTCCTCCCGCTTTAACGGCAGACCCTTTAAAAACGCGCACCTCATCAGCGACTAGACTGCCTCACTTGGCCCAAGCGGGCGAGACTGCTCGCCGACAGAACCGTACCGTGAATGGGTCGGTCAAGTGGTTCCGCAGGTGCCGCTCGACTGGTGTGTACAACGATCAGAAAAGCAGTCAGGTCGAGAGGTCAGATTGGGGGTTGTGGAGAGGGGGGGGGCGAGAGCGCAACTGGTGGTCCGGTCGACGGCGTTGCCGGAGGGCAGGAGGACCGGGTCCTGCATGGCCTCGCACGTGATGGGGTCGAGGAAGTGGGCCGGCAGCGCGTCGGCGGGGATCCGCCGGAGCTTCTCCAGCCACTCCTGCTGCACACTCTACGCGCCACCTTGATCAGCGTCGCACACGCCACACGCACACAAACGACAACGACACACCCGACTCACACAGGTCGCGTACTGGCTGAGGTGGCCGGTCGAGGGCGATGCGCGGCGGTTGAGGCTCGGGCTTGAGCGCAGACAGGCGTGTGTGGACGCGGGTGAGCGTGGCTTTGTCGCACGAGGCCGCGGGCTGGCCCCAGACTTCGAGGCCGGCCAACCCCACGTAGCCGCTGTGCTCCACTGCTCACGCGTTAGAAACGTGAGTCGTGTCGCGGGCGCGGGCGCGTCGTGTGCGTACTTTTCTTGATGGTGATCTTGAGCTTCTTGACCTTGGCCAGCGCGTAGGCCGACCTGTCGATGCGAATCCGCGACCTGTCCGGCAGTCCGGGCGACCTGCCCAATGAGTTTCAGAAAACAATAAATATTTTCAATATTTATTTCCTATGTACATTTGCCTTAATCACACGATGTGGCGGAGGTACCTGCTGGGTGGGAGGTCTTGCCAGTCCAACGCGCGGCCCCGAAACCCGGGGTTGTAGAACAGCACGGCACTGGCCTGCCAAGGAGGTAACAACAACAGCGCGCAGCGGGCAGCCGGTCGGTCACCACAACAGGCAACAACCACAGGAAAGCAGGGGAACGTGGCGTACGGAGTCGTGGTCGGGTGGTGTGAGCTTCGTGTGCAGATCGCCATACGAGCCGAGATACTTCCATTCGTCCTCTTGGTTTAGTTATGGTCCCAATTAGTTGTTAGCCACATCCCGCAACACACATTAAAAAAATGGGTTGCTAAATAAAACAACGTGCACGCACCAGTGCCGGGAGCAGCAAAGGGAGCGACCTCGACCGAGACTACCTGCACCACTTGCGAGCTCACCTTGGGTCGCAGCACCACACACGCCACGTTCACCTTTCCCCCACACGAAACCAGTCAATTATTTGTTAATAATAATATTTTATTTTATTTTACATTATATTAACACATTTATTATTTGTAAAATAAATAGCAAATAAATAGATGCAGGGGTGCACCTCGTGCGGAAAGGTGAGGGTGAGATGCACGGGTGTACGGACGAAGGTGGCGCAGATGAAAGAGGAGGCAGCAGCGCCCCTGCCTCCTGCAGCGCCAAACGGAGCTGGGGAGAAGGGACGAGCTTGCGCGCCAGGCGTGGCAGAGTGGGGCAGGAGCAGGGTGGCCACGTCGTGGCCATCCATCGCCACCGCTGAGCAGTCGATCTCAGCCCCTAATTCACGCGTGGCAAAGTTCCACTCCATCTCTGTGGTGCGGTCTGTTGGCCAATTTTGTTGTTCAATTTTTTTTTTCATTTTATTGTGTTTCGTTGATCCGCACCAAACACTCGCACGACCGGTCACGTGATGATTGAACGCTGTCGGATACGGCCATACTGCGCAGAAAGCACCGCTTCCCATCCGAACAGCGAAGTTAAGCTGCGC
>NW_004457696.1:22967-23990 GCF_000313135.1 Acanthamoeba castellanii str. Neff | reverse complement strand
ATGAGAAGGTGGTGGCCTTCCTGGACATCAACCCGCTGCACCCTGGCCACACACTCATCGTGCCGAAGGCACACTACGCCAGCCTTGACCAGCTTCCCGCTGCACTTGCCGGTTCCTCTTCCTTCCTTCTCCACCGTTGAGTGCTCTGGTCGGCAGGTTCACTCACGGCGCTGTGCAGCTGCGTGCATGGAGGTGGCGCCTGCCATCGGCGGAGCGCTGATGAAGGCCACCGGGACTCAGGCCTTCAACATCATCCAGAACAACGGCAAGATCGCTGGGCAGGAGGGTACCCTCATCACTGAAAGCCAACCCACGCTGAACGCTCTGCTCACCTCGACCTGGAGCAAACAGTGTTCCACGTGCATTTCCACGTCGTCCCGCGATCCGCCGGCGACGCCATGTCGGGCTCCTGGTGCAAGTGGCGAGCTCAATCGCTGGCCAACCGTGACGCCAAGATGCTACTCCGCTCCATCTCCGAGTTCCTTCCTGCCACAACGCAAGGAACGCCCAGCGCCCAGCCATCTCCTCCCTCGCAGCCGCCCGCATAGCAACAAGTTGGTTAGTTTCCATTTTATCGAATTCATTTCATTTCATTTTCTATTTAATTTGGTTTATTTATTTTTGCCGCCAACCGGCAAACGCAGGCAAAGCACTTTCCTTTCTCGGCAGCTCGCTCAGCTGTCTGTGCCGGCAGAGACGGTTCTTCAGTCTTTAGTCGAACACGTAGACGAACACAACAACAGCAACAGCCACGAGAAGAAGATGCTTCGCAAGAGAGTACATGCACCACAGTTGGCGGGCGAGTTGACGCTGTCGCCGGCGTTGTACGCGGTAGGGATGATGAAGCCGATGGACGAGCCGAGCGCGAAGCGGGTGAAGCCCGATGCGAGCGAAAGCCGCTACCGCAGCCAGCTGTACGGAGCCGCGAGCGAGTTGGCCTCTCGACGCAATGCCAAGACAGCGACCCGGCAGGAGCTCTGCGTCGAGTGCGACACTTGCCCTGTGACGACGCCTCTCTCGAGT
>NW_004457696.1:12704-18116 GCF_000313135.1 Acanthamoeba castellanii str. Neff | reverse complement strand
ACTGCCCATAGGTGTCATATCTATGTGACAGAGCAATACAAGAATGATATCCAGGAAACTGAAGGTACAAGCACCTACATATAACTAGTTGTGCTTGCTAACCCTCATCACACAGAGATGAGACCTCAATGGTGGCCAATCAAAGATATTCCATATGATGACATGTGGGCAGTACATACCCCAGCCCCAATGGATCTTTGTTTACACTGTACTAATTCACTTGCCTTATTACAGGATGACAAAATATGGTGCTGTCTACTCTTTTCCATCAAGTTATTCCCACTTACCCTCTACCCCAACAGGCTTCCTGAGCTCCTAAATGGCATGACTGTTGGCTATAGGTTTCACTTTGACAAGGACATTGTGCTCAAATATGAAGCACTGACAGAGGAGGAAAGGTGTGAAGCATAAAAAGTGCCCTTGGCTCTGTGATGTCCAAAAAAAGTCCTTTTTGGAGAGTGCAGAATTGGATGTTGGTGTCACCATGATGTGTTTGAAGAGGTGATGGTAGCCAACCCTGTAGCAGTCCTTGTGGATAAGGGCAAGCACAAAGTGGTGCACAAGATCTTTGCTGGGCTTCATGTTACAGAGCTTGAGCTTGGTAGCAGTTGCATAGGCAATAAGCTATTGGAGGACATGAGCAGCCACCATCATAATCACTGAAGACAGACACCATGCTGGGTTGTTGGTCATGGTAATGGTGCTCCCCTGTGGCTGACAAATTGATGTTGAATCCTAGGCAGGACCAGGCATATGCAGTGTGGGTAAGGAGGGAAGTAATCAGGGTTTATCAGTAAAAGCAGGAGTGTTTTTTTTTTGGTAAATGACATCTTTTGGGCCAATGCCTCCACTATTTAACCAGACATGTTCCCCACCACACACTTTATGCACTCAGCAAGCAAGAATGCATGCAGGACAACCCTATCACCCTATAGGCCCCCACACCAGGGAACCCTTCACATACATGGTGGGTAGGGGCTTTCCAGAAGCTGGCATGTAGGCTAAAAGTGGAAGGCCATCACAAGGGTTCAAACACCTTACCTAAAGTTATAACCACTAAAAATCATGTGGGCTTCCACCTTAATTCCTGCATGTAACCAGACCAACTCCAGATAATTTTATTTTTCTTCTTTCCTCTGTTGTGCAGCCATCAAGTGTGAAACAGGCTATTAAGGGGCCATCCCGCAGTTTTTTTTAAATGGTGGTGGCGACAGAACGCAATTTGCGTTTGGGAAATTCTTTTGCGTCGACAGGAGGATTTTGCCAGGATAATACACCCATATTCTTCGCGTGCCTTTTGGTGGGTGGTTGGTTCAGTGCCGGGAAAAACACCCACTTTCTCAAACTCCGGCCCCGCCGCCCGGTTATTTCCTTCAAGCGCGATCCAAAAATTTCGGAAACACCAAATTGCGTTCCGTCGCTGCCACTATTTTAAAAAAACTGCTTAAGCCCTGTGGCAGTCTTTTGTGCATGGCCCTAACAACTTAAATGGCTCAGCAGGTGTGTGATGCTCACCTGGAACTGGGCATGAGGTTGATGCCCTTCAGTTCTGGCCTGGTACCTGGCACTGCATGTGCCCAGACAGTTGGAATCTGTTGCAGCAGGAGAAACAGCACCCTCAACCTCATCACCAGCACAAGTTTCTCTGAGCATCACACAAGGTTGGCCACAGCAGCCCCAACAACAGGGACATCATTGGAGAACCTGGGATGAAGACAGAAACACAAGAGGAAGGAAAAACAACACAAAAAAAAAGGCTGTGATTGTTGATGGGGTGATAGAGTCATTGGAAAGAAGATTTTAAATACATATACAACGTTTAGCACGAGCAACCCGACTGAGAGGGCTCAGACTTGTCGAGTTGAATGGCGTCGGTAATGCCGGCAAGATCGACACTGGTGACGAAAATGCGAGATGATGGTGAGATTCTCATCCACGCCTTAGCGGCCGGTACTTAAGGAAATTGGGGGTAACGTACTCCTCCTCTTCCTTCATGGCGTTCTTGGCGATCGTCTGGAAAGCCTGCTCCACGTTAATGGCCTCCTTGGCCGAGGTCTCGAAGTAAGGGATGTTGCCCTTCGACTGACACCAGGTCTGTGCGCGCTTCTGCGAGACCACACGCGAGCTCTCGAGATCGATCTTGTTACCCAGCACGATGAAGGGGAACGTCTCGGGATCGCGAGGACCGGCCTGCACGAGGAATTCCTCACGCCAGCTGTGAAGATTCTCAAAGGTCTTGGCGACGTTGACGTCGAACACCAGCACGCAAGCATCAGCGCCGCGATAGAACGCCACGCCCAAGCTCTGGAATCTCTCCTGACCAGCTGGAAAGTAATGATGAAAATGGCGATTAGAACGTGATAATCACTTTAATCAGATGTAGAATGGAGAAGATTAAGGAACAACGCATTGATGCGTGTTTAAAACAAGAACATGAAGCAAAAGATGAAGATTCAGCGTACCAGTATCCCAAATCTGGAGGGTAACGAGCTTGTCGTCGACCATGACCTCCTTCGTCAAGAAATCGGCGCCGATCGTGGCCTTGTACTGATTGCTGAATTTCTTGTTCACATACTGGTTCATCAAGCTGGTCTTACCGACACCGCTGTCGCCCAAGATGATGATCTTCAACAGAACCTTCTTTCGCGTGGACATGATGGGAAAAAGATGATGATGCTCGTTGCACGTCTTCCGTCTCTTTGAAAGATCTCTGTTTGCCGGTTCGTGCGACCTACTTATGTCCGGCCGAAAGGGCGCCACCGTTCTCCCCCACGTCACCCTTTATGTCGACCTTTGCGCGAGATTTCTTTTTTGCCGACCCTAAGCGAAGTGAGCTTCTGCAAATCGCGGCAAAAGCCTTCTTTCTCGTGGAAGTCGCTTCTCTGGCCACCAGAAGTAGAAGTGAAGAGCAGAAAATAAATATTCTTGAAAAGTCATTTCTCGTTCGGAGACATTTCCTTTGAGTTTCTTTGCTTCTTCCGGAATCTGGAGCTTTTCTTTCTTCGCTTTTGGTGACAAGTCGGCGAAAGGTTGGCGTCACCGATTGCTGGGAAATTAGAGGAAAAGGGGAGCCGACCAAATGGAACACTCCTCCCGGTAGATTCAATCAATCAATTTTTGATAGAACAGCAACACATCATGGGCCGCAGAGGAGGAAGTTCGAGATCATCGGCCAGGCCCGCGTCCAAGCCCACTGCCACGGCAGCACCCGCGAAGAAGGCTGCTCCCCCCGCCACCCAGCAGCGCGCTCAGCCCCCTGCCACCCAGCAGCATGCGCAGACCGCCCCCGCGATGGGTGGTGGCGGCCAGAGCTTCCTGGGCGGCGTCGCCCAGATGGCTGCTGGCTATGCTGTCGGTCACGTCGCCAGCCGCGCCATCGAGAACGTTATTTTCGGCGGACACAACGCCACCCCCGAGCAGATCCAGAAGGCCGAGGAGCAGGTGCAGCAGGGACCTTGCGCGCGCCCCTACGACGGATTCCTCAAGTGCCTGAAGAAGAACGAGGATGACGCCACTGAGTGTGATTGGGCCTACGACATGTTCAAGGAGTGCCAGACCACCAACCGGGCGAACCGCGATTTCGGCTATGGAGGAGAGAGCAAGGAGCAGAGCGCTACCTACTAAGTCTTGCCCCTCGTGTTCTTTACGCTCCATTTTGGTTCCTAATTCATTATAAATAATTGATCGCCACCGAAGATTCAAGGTCCTCCTTCTAAATTTCATCTTTTTCGCTGGGGGCTCGACGATTGCTGCTCCCTCTTCCCCTCGCTGGTCGGTCCGCATCCAAGAACTCTTCCTTGATGCGGTTGAGGTACTCCTCTTGATCTGCGTTCTGAGCCAGTTCCGCGTCGGGGCGCTGCTTGGTGTGCATCTCCTTGTAGTAGTCGGTGACGCTGGCGATTGGCCGGTAGTAGTACTTGGTGTAGACGACGAACAGCCCGATCCCGAGCACCACCGCGAGCAGGATCCACATGCGATCGGTGCGGCTACGGTTGTATCGAACGCCGATGTAGAGCGCCACGAGGTAGCACGCGAGGGCGTACACCGCAAGCAGAATGGCCATCTGCATCTTCGCGACCTCGGCTTCAAAGGCGCCGTAGGCGACGAGAAAAGAGAGACCGGCAATGATCACACATTTGGCGGAGATGTGCAGCTTCTTGGGGTCGAAGATGACAGTCACTACCAGCGTAATCAACACCTCAGCCACATGCAGGGGATTGATGTTCATCTTGCTTTTTCTCAAGTTGTTTTTTTTCATTTTCTGTTGGTCTCTGGCGAATAAACGCAGAAAAGCTGAACCGAACAAACAATAATTGAGACATAAATACATTTTTTTAATCCGCAAACAGAAAACATTCACTGGAAGTGTAGAAAGGGATGGCTGGGAGGCAGCCTATCGTGCAACATGCCGAGCAGCCGCTCGTGCAGATCAGGGAATGGGTAATGAAGCGATTGAAGCACCTGTTGGGCTTCGACGAGGTCGATGGCCTCGTGGATAACCTCATGAAGCTCCAATCTGCCGAGGAGATCGAAAAGTACATCAAGGTACAGAAATCTCAGTGTCCACTGCCCGCCACATTCCCACTCTCGCTCACATTCACTTGCCCCCCCTCTTTAGCCTGGCGGCATTAACGATTGGCTCACCTAACGCAGGACATCCTGGGCACCGAGCGCAAGGCGGTGCAAAAGTTCACCGAGGATCTGATTCAGAAGCGGAAGGACGCCTCGCCCCTCTTCCGCACGGTGCCCATCAGGAAGCTCTCGACCGCCGGACCCTCGGGCCAGGGTCCGAGCGAGCCCAACGTCAAGGTCTACCGCAAGAAGGACGAAGTCGATCCCTAGTACGCCTTCTTCTTCTTCTACTTCCTCTGATGGTGCGCAGTCATGCTAAGCCAAGTGCGCACTACATGACACGCTACGTCGACTACAGCATGGTGAAGAAGAAGAAGAAGCCGGTGAACAAGCCCAAGGATCAGGGCGCGTCGCCGCCGACCCCCAACGCGGGCCAGGCGCAGACTGGCGGTGGCAAGAAGAAGGGCGGTAAGCAACAGGCCGGCGATTCGCTCCAGCTTCCCGGACGCGCCTGGTGCGGGTGCATGGGTATGTACTCAATCCAATTCAGTTCCGCTGGCCGCCGGCGAGTGTCTGGTCATGGCTTCTCACGCAACGCAACGCAACGCAACGGGCGTCTACAGCCGCGCGCCATCCGCTGCTGGGCAACTGCCTGTATTGCGGCAAAATAGTGTGCGCGCAGGAAGGTGTCGGTCCCTGCCTCTTTTGCGGGAATGCGGTCGGCGAAGCGCCCGGCGCCGGCAGCATCTCGCTCTCCAAGCAAGAGGTACCGTGGCATGCCATCACATTCACCTTCACGTTCATTTTCACATTCACATTCACAAAACGATTCGCGCATGA
>NW_004457696.1:7560-10402 GCF_000313135.1 Acanthamoeba castellanii str. Neff | reverse complement strand
GAAGCTCGCCACGCCCACCTCTTCCACGAGACGGCCGACCGCATGAGCTACGTACGCAAGAGCCTGTCGTCGACCTCATCATCGGCGCCCGCAGCGACGGCGGCGGGCAGCGGTGGCGTGGCGCTCGAGCGGCTGGGCGAGGAGCTGCGACCGTTCTTTGTGCTGCTGGACACCTTCCTCGACATGAACGCAATCAACTTCGAGCTGGAGGCCTTCTTCGAGAAGCAGAAGCAGACGAAGCACGCCGGCGCCGGCGGTGGCCAGAAGTGGGACGAGTTCACCGAGGTACACACACACACACGAATAATACGCACCACGCACCGCACCTGATCATGATGCAATGCGTTTTTTTGCTTCCCCACAGTTGAAGAAGAGGCTGACGGAGGTGGAGCGGAAGCTGGACGTGCTTCTTGCACCCGCATACCCGCTGTCCACACTCAAGCACAACCAACGCGACCTCAACACGGCCTACCTTGAGGGCTGACCCGGTCGAGTTTTGATTTGAAATGAGTTGCCCCAGCCTTCGCTGCGATGAAAAACTATTTGCAGTAATATTTGGCATTCAGTCCTTCGCCACCAGGGTAAGCCTGAACAGCTAAGAAATATAAGTTAGTTAAGTTAGTGTGGCTGAGTCTATAAAACATGGCACAGAGAGGATGGGGTTGCATTTCCTTGGCTTAACAGTCCCAGAGATGTGAAAGTGTTAAAATCTTGGTGGAGGAGAACAGCACTGGTGGCAAAGAGGACAGTCCACATGGCAGCCTGGCCCTGGCAGAATAGGAAGGTGCCCTGTGCTAGAAGAGGATGGCCTTGGCAATCCTGTTAGTACTTACCTCTCAGCAACCAGCACAACACCACATCACCACAGCACAAAGGTTGCTGAGATCAGTCCTCCTCAATGGGCACCTCCTCAACAGTCACCTCCTTGACAGGCACCTCAACATGGACCTCCTCAATGTGGTCATTCCACATCAGCCAAGCTCCAAGCATGTTGATGGTGATGATGAGGGTGATGATGAAGTCAAAGATGAATCTCTCTTCATTGGAGTCCTCCTCAATGTGGACCTGCTTCTTGACAGTGGCCCACTTGCACCTCTCCCTGGCCACAGCCATCAGCCTGGTGTGCATGACAGTAGCTCATCTCCAACAGGTCTCCTTGATGGCAGCCTTGGCCTCCCTGTGTTGGTGCTCCACATCAGACATTGCAGCTGCAGCTTGAGTGAGTTGGTCATAGTCCAGCTACCACATCATGGTAGCATCTGCTCAACAAACAAATCTAAGACCAATGTCATCACACAAAGTTTCTGCTTTTTGTTGAGGTGTTGATCTCTTCTTGTTGGTGCTCCAGCAGCACCTCACCTCATCTGGCAGATGGCCCCACTCCTTGGTAAGTTGTGCCACCCTTGAAGCCTGAAGACCTCTCAGTTTAGTGCTGTATGCCAGTAGTATGGGGTGGAGTCTTAAGAGTTACAGAGAAGGTGCCCACGGTTTTGCCCAAGGACCAAGTCACTGAGATCCCTTCATCACCGTCACCATCATCAATAAATAATAATAAAATTAAAATTGAAACCACGCGTGTCTGTACAGCATCTCCACGGAGTGGAGGTGTCTGGGCGTTCATGCCTAGGCGGAGGGCAGCAGCACAGAGGTGTCGAACTGAAGGAACATGGTCGTGTTCCGCGCCTTGCCTGCCATGCGCGCCAGCAACTGCTTTGCTTCCGTTGGCACCAGCTCCGACGATACCCTGTTGTGTGGGACACACCAAAAATCAGTCAAGCCGGCAATGGCGGACCCGCACACAGCGAGATGAGAAGAGGGGCGGGGCGGGGGGTACTCGTCGGGGCGGAAGGAGTCGAGGAGGTGCATGAGCTGCACGGGGTTGAGAGTGGGGAACACCTCGCGCACGATGCTCTCGTTCGAGAAGATGGAGCGGTCCATCACCAACACGTTCACCGCCTCGTTGATTCGCACCAGCATCGTCCTGCGTTTGGATGCGTGCGTGTGCGTGAGTGAATGCACACGCGCACGCACGCACGCACGCACGCACGCACGCACGCACGCACGCACGCACGCATACACGCACGTACCGCGCGGTAGCAGAGTCGATGTAGGGCGTCACGGAAGGCTGGTAGAACCACTGGGCGATCTCGGCCAGAGCGTACTTGATCTGGAATCCGTTACCGCACGTGCACAGATTCTGTGCACCGACCCCGTCGTGAGCACCCACACAAAAACAAACAAAAACAAAATCAAAACAATCAAAACAAAGAAAGAAATAAACAATGGCGTACGTCGGTCTTGGCGAGGTAGTTGAAGAGGGAGATGTCGAGCCAGTAGAAGATCTGCACGCAGAGCTGCTTGATGACGGACGGGAAGAGGTCCGCCTGCCGGAACCGCTCCAGCAGCCCGTCCAGCACCCGCATGATGTCTTCCGGCGTGTTGAGCGAGTCTGCATCATGGACAACAGAAAAGAACAGAAAAGAAAGAATCGTGACACTCGAGGTTAGGCCTGTGTCGTGGCGTGTTGTGTGTCGTGCGCGCGTAGTCGGGTCTCCATACCTCGGAGCAGCTCGTGGAGCTTGGCTGATGCCGAGCTCTTTCGGTCGGACGTGTTGGAGAACACGCTCGCCGGCTGCGCCAAAATCGCCGGCAACAGGTACGGCTCTGTACGAGCGTTGGACGGTCAGTGGCCCACCTTCGCCGAAAAAGTAAGAAAACGAGGGAAAAGAGAAAAACGTCATCGGTACGTACCGATGTCCTTCTGTACGCTGTCGAGGATGTTGCGGTAGACGGTGAGGACAGTGGCCTGCAGGCCCAGCACGAAGGCGGCGTTGGCGTCCTC
>NW_004457696.1:5788-7363 GCF_000313135.1 Acanthamoeba castellanii str. Neff | reverse complement strand
AAGGGCGAGCTGCGCGCGCAGCTTTTCGACGTCGGCCTCGAGCGTCTGCGTCTGTTCGCGCAGGGCGCCAGTCTCGGCCTCGGCCGCCGCGAGCTGCTCGCGCAGGGCCTCCGCCTGGGCGCGCTGGCGCTCGAGCTCGGCCTCCTGGGCCTTCACCTTCTCCTCCTCCTCGCGCAGCTTTGCGGCGAGAGAAGCGAGTGAGACCGAGAGTGAGGGAAGCTGAGCCTGAAATTCCGCCAATATCCCTTTCTGGTTTCCCCATACATAGAGAATAGAGATATGTACAACATATACGGCATGGGTGTGTATGAATATATATGTAAATATAGATGTGGATGTGTAGGTGATGATGTAAAGATATATAGCGGTGCGTGAAGAAAGAAACCCAATGAGGGGCGATGATAGGCGGGGAGGGGGTACGTACCATGTCCTGCTGCTGGGTTGCGGCGAGCTTGAGCTGGTCGTCCTTCTGATGGAGCTCGGCCTTGAGCCGCTCGGTCTCGGTGTCGAGGAGTGCCTGGCGTTGGGCGGTCTCCTGCTCCTCGCCGCTCGCACGGGCGGCGAGCAGCTGCTCGGTGCGCTTGCGCTCCTCGGCCAGGTCGTGGTCGAGCGCGCTGAGCCGGCTCTCCAGTTCCTTTTCCTTGAGCTCCTTAGCCGCACGCACGCTCTCCAGCTCATCGCGCAGCCTGCCCAGTTCCTCCTCCGCCACTGCCGTACCAGCCACCGCCACTGATGACTGTGACAATAATCAGCTGTGTGTCGTGTGCGTGTCGTGTCATACGCGTGTCGTACCGCGTCCAGCTTTTCTTTGAGCTGACGGATCTCTTCGTCCTTGGCCAACAGTTCCTGTTGCAACTGTTCATGTATGCGAGGGAAGGCAATTAGCGCGTGTGCTCGTCGCCCCTTTTGCCCATTGTGCGCACCTTGGCGACGCTTTCCTCCGAGTTGCTGCGGGATCTGATGAGGCTCCCGCCCACGCGCGTCGGCGGTCTCTTGCCGGTCTGCATGGGCTTGTCCTTGCTCATCGACGCCAATCGCTCACCAGTCGGCCTCACGATCTCAGACCGAGACTCCACCGGTGTTTCTGTACATACACATATTGAGGACTGTGCGTGTCGTGTGTGTGTCGTGCGTGTCGTGCGTGCAGTATATAGTCTGTGTTACCGGTATTCGATCGGTCGGGATCGCTGAGTGCGCGGCGACGTTGGGCGGGCAGCATGCCGGGGGTGGTCTTCTGCAGCTGCAGCTCCAGTCGCTTCTTGAAGGCCGCCTTCTTGTCCTCGGCGCTCTCCTCGCCACTCGTGCCGCTCGAACTGGTCGTGGTGGTGGTCGCCTCCGGCTGTGGTGGCACAGCCTTGGCCGCCGCCGTGGTTTGCTCGAGCTGGGTGATGGTGGCTTGGAGCTGGTGCTCGCGCTCGTCCCTCTTCTTGAGCTGCTCCTTGAGCGCGTTGATCTCCCGGTTGAACTTCTTGCGCTCGTTCTTGCTCACATTTGCCTCGGCCGCCTGCTGGGCCTGGGCGGCCTGCTGGGCCTGCGCCCCGCCGTTCTTCTTCTTGCCCTTGGGCGACGGCGCAA